>NC_068402.1:2924994-3224994 GCF_023724105.1 Carassius gibelio
ACATGTGGGCTGAATCTATGCAGGCGTCAATCTTCTTACAAACTCTTTTTGGTGTAAATAATCTCGTGAGAGTTTTCTTTGCTCTTGCTTGCGTCTTTAATCTGTTCCTGTCTCTTCATCGTGTCGCTCATGATCTGTTCTCTGTGGAAAGGGCTGTTGTTTGTCTCACACTGGCTCGCTGTAAAGACCACTGCAGTATTTCAGTCAGTGACTCATTTGAACCGTCTCCAGATGCAATATTCACTGACAGACGCACAAGTGTGACTCAGGTCAGATGAGTGCAGACAAAGCTTTCCCGTAATCCATCATCATTAGTTCATTAGCCGAGTGTGAACATTCACAATTTACCCAATTTATCAGCAGTATGTTTATGAGTGATTTTAACATTCTGCGTCTGTTCCTCGTTCCAGCCTATTTTAGATTTCACATTTCTTCATATTTGCTTAATGCTTCTCTTCCTTTTTATTTGATGTATTTTTCCCCCGGTGAAAATTATATTGTAAAAGGAGACTGTAAAGTTGTAAACTGAATTAAAATTAAAAAATAAAATTATAGTTTGACAAAAACGTCTGTGTCTCATTGTCTTTAAAAAAACAAACAAAAAAACAATTATTTAATAATTTTGCATGTCATAGTTCAACATAAAACTAAAATAAACAAGAAATTATATCTTGCTTATGAGAAAACGAAACTGACATTTTTTGCATTGTCATTAAAATAATATAGCAAATAATTAGTATTTTCCCTGGATAAAATCTTATATAAATGTTTATTTATATAATATTTATTTACGTATTGGTTGATTTCATCACATAGTCACAGTCATTATGAGCTTGATGAATCAAAATAATAAGAATAATAATAAAAAATAATACTAATAAATAATTAAATAAATTAATTCATCCTCTAAATACTTCTAAATCTCTTTAATAGATGCCATTTAACCATCTAGGTGAAGTGAAAGTGTGCTTCCAATATTCAAATACTTTTTGCATTAATTAGTCCTGCATTGATAGAGTCTTTGCATGAGCATGTTCTCTCTGTCTCTCTCTCTGTGGCCTCTTGGTATCTCCGGCAGGTTTCCAGTCCAAGGTCGCCAGTGACATTTGCTCCTCTGTTTGTAGCTCTTAAAGCGCCACAGTTTTCCATCTGCTGTCTCGCGCATTCACGCTTCCCAAAATGGACAGACAAAAGACACAGAGAAGGCTACTGTACACATGAGCTGGACTATATTTGCATGTAGAAGAACATAGACACGCTATATTATAACAGTTTAATTACTTTAACTTCCTTATATGATCTCAAAATGACAATGTTTGTGAATATTCAAACAGTAACTAACAGAACTGACAACAAATTGAAAAAGAACCAGATCATTTTGTCAAGTCACCTTACTGTATATAGTGTTTTTAAATATACAGATTGTGTCAAAGCAACTGTACATCATTAATTAGGAAAATAATTGTGTGTCATTAATGCAGATGTACTATAATTAACACTTCTGTTTTCAGAACTTAGCAGTAAGAAAATAACTTGTTATCCTTTTTTTTTTAATTTATTTTTTTATATCTACTATGCTTTCTTTTAGTTTTTCAAATTGGTATGTTTTGCCGGGCCGCAGAGAGCTGAGGATCATCAGCATAACAGTGAAAGCTAACACCATGTTTCCTGATGATATCTCCCAAGGGTAACATATAAATCATGAAGAGTAGCGGCCCTAGTACTGAGCCTTGAGGTACTCCATACTGCACTTGTGATCGATTTGATACATCTTCATTCACTGCTACAAATTGATGGTGGTCAGATAAGTACAATTTAATAAAACATTCTATTGCACTTCCACTGATGTCAACAAAGTGTTCAAGTCTATGCAAAAGAATGTTGTGGTCAATTGTGTCAAACGCAGCACTAAGATCCAATAAAACTAATAGAGAGATACACCCACGATCAGATGATAAGAGCAGATCATTTGTAACTCTAAGGAGAGCAGTTTCAGTACTATGATACGGTCTAAATCCTGACTGGAAATCCTCACATACACCATTTTTCTCTAAGAAGGAATATAATTGTGAGGATACCACCTTTTCTAGTATCTTGGACAGAAAAGGGAGATTTGAGATTGGTCTGTAATTAACAAGTTCTCTGGGGTCAAGTTGTGGCTTTTTTATGAGAGGCTTAATAACAGCCAGTTTGAAGGTTTTGGGGACATATCCTAATGACAATGAGGAATTAATAATAGTCAGAAGAGGACCTATGACTTCTGGAAGCACCTCTTTTAGGAGCTTAGATGGTATAGGGTCTAACATACATGTTGTAAGTTTAGATGATTTAACAAGTTTATACAATTCTTCCTCTCCTATAGTAGAGAATGAGTGGAACTGTTCCTCAGGGGGTCTATAGTGCACTGTCTGATATGATACGGCAGCTGACGGCTGAATGGTTGCAATTTTCTCTCTAATAGTATCGATTTTAGAAGCAAAGTAGATCATAAAGTCATTACTCTTGTGGTGTTGGAAAATGTCAACACTTGTTGAGGCTTTATTTAAGTTAATTTAGCAACTGTATTGAATAAATACGTTTTCTTTTTCTCCTAATTCTTCTAAACATTTCGTCATAGACAAAACAAATTACAAAAGCATACTGCAACAACAATTGTCAAGTCTGTAAATTGCTTGTCTCTCTGGGCTCCTTGACCCAAATAACATTCCCAGGCTGTGGAGGAGAAACATGATTCTCCTGACACGATCAGAATCTAATGCCTCGAGGCATCACATGCTCCCATCACCCGCTCCAGAGTTTCTTATGGCCCAGAACTGAGCCAGAGATGGAGTCAAGGGCAGGACCATAAAGAAGTCACGCTTTTAAAATTATCCCAGCACAGTTTTGAGTTTGTGGAAAGGTTACTGGTTCAGGACCAGTGCTAAAGGTCACTTCTTTCAATATGTTTTGTGTGTTGTGTGACTGAGTGCTGTGGATTTCAGCACAATGAAGCAAACGTAACATTTAAGTTGGATTAGGTGCTTTTATGTTTGGAAGACATGTTCTCAAAGCTGACAAAAAATGGCTTTCACAGCCTAGCTTACTCTGTTGAGTAACCAAACCAATTGAAACTGTTGCTGAAAAATAAGAGACATAATTTGAAAAGAAATGGCAGACCAACATTTTTTTGGACAATTAAATTTTATGGAATTAGACCAGAAATATATATATCAGAAGATATCATAAGTTGAGAACAAAAGGATTGTAAAACATCAGATTATCAGATAAAGCACATCCTCAAATTATTATTGAAACAATTTGATTTCATACACACAGACAAGTCATACAAACAGAGAGTTGTGCAATAAATAAATTGTTTATTTATTTAGCACCAGACACTCGAATGGATATAGCGCGACTGGATTATAGTCAGCAGGTCATTCTTAGATGACATGAGATGTGATCTTATTGAATGCTTGAGGTAAAAATAGTGTTATGTTTTGTGTGACCTCATGAGACACTGATCTATTTCGCATACCAGACTACAGTACAAGATCAAGATCAAAACAAGTTGGGAAACAGATGTGATAGAACCTGCCCTGGTTTTTGAACACAAGGTAGTTTCTGTCAGGAGAGTAAACTTAAGTCACAATGGCAATAAATCAGCAGTGTCTTCAGAAAGAGTGGAGAAGATCGGGGAGATCAAGAGAGGATGAAAATTCAAGCAGTGACACTGGAAGGATAAATGTGAGTGAAGAGGAGTGTGAAGAGAATCCAGGGGAGCAAGATGAGTGGACAGAAAAAGAGGATCCAAAGGAGCAGCAAGTAAATGCATGGGGAAGTGAGAAGACTGTTGATGATGATGAAGGATGTAGTGTTGGTTTTCCTTTTATGACGGCAAACAGTGACAGTTTTTTAGCAATGTGTAATGATAAAGTCAGTGAAGAAAAGGATGTCAATAAATATGACAACAACAATAACACTGATGCAGTATCCAGTAATAGTTGTTCTGTTTCTGATAACTTAGTGAATGTTTTTACAATTAATGCCGGTGATGATGCTGATAAACATGATGATAAAGCATATAGTGTTAGTTTTCCTGCTGCGTCTGCAAACAGTGATGGTTTCATTGATGCATGCACAAATAATGAAAAGTCTGGAAATGAAGATGCTGATAAATATGAGGCCATAAATGCTGATGAAACATATAGTAAAAGTCCACCAGTTGCATCTGCAAACAGTGACAGGTTTGTCAATTCAACTATAAGTAATGATAAAACCATTTATGAAGAGGATAACAATGAACATGACAACAATGAATTTATTATAAGTTATTCTGTTATGCCTGAAAATGGTTATTGTTTAATAGCTGCATGCACAAATGATGATAAAGAGGACGTGGATAAAAAAGATGACAAAAATAACAATGAAGAACAAAGTAATAGTTCACCTGTTATGTCCATAATCAGTGAATGTTTAGTTGCTTCACTTACAAATAATGATGAAGTCAATGGGGACAATAGTGGATATAATAAACATGTTGACATTAATGGCAATAAAGAATATATTAGGAGTTTACCTGTTACTTCTGCAAATGGTGACAGTTTTAATGCTATATGTGCACAAAATTATAAAAGCACTGATAAAGATTATGATAAATACGACAAAGACAATGAAAATGACTCTTTTGCTACTGCCTCCTTCAGTACTGGTGACATTGGTGGTTCTAAAAAAGACTTAACATTTGGAGGTTTAAAATTTAGAGATGAAGAGCAGCACATGACGGACTCCAGCTCAGAACAAGAACTGATAAATCAAAAGCTGGAGGAGGAGGATGAAGAAGAAGATGATCATGAATATGATGGAAGTAGCAGTTTTGAAGATTCTGAAGATGAGGATTGTGGCATGTATCCCAAGAAGCTATACTCTGATCCGGCGTACCCAGGAGCAGTCTTCCAGGCTCTTGAGAACATGATGTTGTACTCGGTCCTCACTGACTTGACCCTCTTCACAGAGGATGGATACCAATTCCAGGTTCATTCCTTTGTCTTGGCTGCGGTCAGTAACCTTATACAGACAAGAGTCAGACAGAAACCCAAACAAGAGCAATATATCTCATTGTATATGGGTCCCAGGGTTCATGGTTTAGGGTTGGCAGCAGTGGTGGAGTTCGCCTATACAGGGAACATCGGCATGCTGAACAAAGGCAATATAGAATGGGTTTGGTCTGCAGCTGTCAGCCTGGAAGCTCCGAGAATTCTAGAACTCTGCAAAGAGGAGGAAGAGAGAGAGGAGGACGAGGCAAGAGGAAAGAAAGTGGACAGAAAAGAGATTTCTGCTGAGGAACATTTAAAGATTAGTCTACAACAAATCAGACAGATGTGGACACAGAGAATGGGATGTGACGTGGAGCTTGAAGCGGAAGGAAGAGTGTTTCATGGTAAGAGATTAGGAAATATGGCAAAAGATTGAGTTTCCTATGCATCAAGTTAAACTTTTATACTCTAGCTTTAGTATTAATTTAGTGCCCTCTGTGTTTGAAAAACTTGTTTATGTGCTGTATGTATGTATTGTAAGTTTTATGTATGTCCCACCTTTATAAAGCTCACAGAGCACTCCTGGCTGCCAGCAGTGACTACTTTAGAGGCATGTTTACCAGCGGGATGAAGGAAAGCCAACAGGAATTGGTGTCACTTCTGTTAGTCGGGGCCACCAAGTTTGAAGCCCTCCTGCACTACACCTACAGCGGGGCTCTTGCTCTCGGATGGAACTGTGTGTTTGATCTCACCTGTACATCTCTGCAATTCCAGTTCCAGACTGCCTTTTCACTGTGCCTTAGCTTCCTGCAACAAGAAATAGATGCTTATAGCTGCCTAGACGTAGCATCTTTTGCAGAGGCCTATGGGATGGCGGGCTTACTTGCACTGGCCGATGACTTTGTCTTGAGGCACTTTCAAGACGTGTCCATCACTCCAAAGTTCAAAGATCTATCTGTGGAGAAACTAAAGAAGTACCTTCGAAGTGATTCTCTCTGTGTTCCCTCGGAGTTGCCCGTGTTCAAAGCAGTCATGTGTTGGATTGAAGCCTCTCCCAGAAAACGGCTCAAACTTGCCAGGGAGCTGATGGGAACCATTCAGTTTCCCCTCATGACCTTTAAGGAGTTCAAAGAAGTCAAGTCCATAACATCTTTGCCAAGAATTGGTGCCAAAAGACTATACAATTCTCTCCTTGAGGAGTTCTGTTCCAATTCTTCAGATGCTCAGTCAAATTTCAGGTCCTATATGCCTAAAGAGACTCTAGTCTTGGTTGGGGGTGAGAGGATCACTGATAATTTTGACAAACGTAGACTGTGTAGGGATATTTGGTTTAGCAATTCCTTGCAGAACCACGTTGGATTGGTGAAGAAAATAGAGTGGAGAATGCTGGGAACTTTACCTGAGAAACCAAGGTTCAGTCATGGAGTGGGGGTAATGAGGGGCAAGCTTTACGTAGTTGGCGGACGGCATTATTACGGCAAAGCTGATACCATGAATTGTACCTACAGGTAAGATCTAACATGAGGACTCATCTACTGAATCTGATCTTGTCCAGGTTTGTGCTCTCACACTGTGGACCTCCTTTTCAATCTTTCAACTAGATACGATCCCATCCAAAACTTTTGGCAAAGGTTGGCCGATATGCATGAGACAAGAGGCAGCTTCACTCTAGTGGTCCTGAATGGCAAAATATATGCAATTGGTGGAGAGAGGGACTCAGAAGCCAATATGGAGAGTGTGGAGGTTTACTGCCCCAACACAGATTCTTGGAGGTTAGTACAGTAAACGAGTAGCACAAGGAATACATTTGCAATTTCAGGAAGAATGTAAAAAGCATTCATGATTCTAGATCAACGCCAGCTGTTCTTCCTGGAACTATGTTCTAAAACGTAATCACAGGCCTAACACTACCCACAAGTATAAATGTTGTTTAAGAACCAAACCCTAAATCCAACTCTTAACTTAAACTTTATTTGTTTATGGACCTTTGTCAGATTAGGCAAATGAAAGTCATGTTGTAAGGGACAGATACAAGACAGTAAAGTCCATTCAGTGGGTTGTATGCCTTATCTAATTTTCAAAGCACATTTTCAAGAGTTGTGTCACCAGGAATTGTTCTGATAAGATATATTGTATTGTGTAAGCTCAACAACTGGAAAATTTGTTGAGCTGAAAACTGGAAAGTAAAAACATTAGCCATTGGACAGACTGTGTGTCTATCATTCTTGACATGAAGTTGTCATAGGCATTTACTCTAATAAAGGTCCAGAGGAATGTTGCTGCAGAACAAACAATGTTGATACAATGTAGAGTTGATATCCTACTTGACAACGTCATTTAACCTCACAGAACATAAAGCAAATAAGTGTTGTCATATGTACTGATAGAGTATGTCTCATGAGCATTTAGAGTGCCGTTGAGTGGATTATTGTAATAATAAAATCTCCATAATCATCGGGAAGAAGGAGACGGGAGCCGGCGCACAATCCAAATGAAACTTTAATATTTCAAAATAAACACAAAACACCCTCACGGACGACTGATGCGCGCAAATAAAAAGCAAAACATAAACAACAGCCCAGGCCTGGTCCTCTCTCGTCCTTCACTGTCTTCGCTCCAGTTTTATATCCTTCCATCTCCTACATGGGACTCGAGACCGGCGGTGGGGTGCAGGTGTCGCTGATTTCCCAATCATTTGCCGGCCTCACTCCTTGTTCCCACGTCCCTCGGCCCCACCCCACTCGCCACAATTATTAAACACCTCTGATTGGCCATTGTGTTCATGTGCCATTGTGCTTTTTGGTTAGTTATGTTTGCAAGCATGGCTGCTGGTTTTAGCTGGGTAAAGCTGGTCCTTGGCTGGTTACCAGCTTAAAGCAGCTCCAACCAGCAGCCATGCTTCAAAACTCATCAGCTGAAGAACAATGCTCAAAACGCTCACGGGAAATGCTGGTATCATGACATTTTTTACATTTCTGTTCCAAATGGTACAGAAGTCGGTACTTTTAACAACACTTTTGCAAATGCACTGTGCAAGTCAAACTGTTCCCAATACGTACTGAGAACCATTCTAAGTGAATGATGTTGTCCTTCATTTAATGGCTGTCTTTTTAATTTTTTCCTACTTCAGCTTTGTCCACCCATTAGACCACGCTCTATGCTGTCACGCGGCCAGTGTGTGGAACGGCACAATCTTCCTGTCAGGAGGCTTCAACAGTCAGTACCAATGCCTGTCGTCTATGACCCTTTACCACCCAGAACGAGGATCCACTTCCCTGGCTGAAATGACACATGAGAGAGCTCTGCACTGCATGGAGACCCTAGGTGACCGTTTATATGTGGCTGGAGGGGTTTCATGTGAAACTGATGGCCATCTGGTAGATCAATTAGCCTGTGAGGTCTATGACCCTGTGGCCAACTCCTGGAGTGCCATTATGCCATTCCCAGTGCCACATGTTGGGTCAGCATCAGCGGTCTTAGAGGGGAAGGTCTACATAATCGGAGGTTACTGCCAGGAAGACTACAATGATACCAAAACAGTGCACCGCTTTGATCCTACAACAGAACGCTGGGAGAACATGAGCGTGACACCGGGCCCGAACACACACATAGCGGCCTGTGTGCTGCCACTACCAGCACATCTAAGACAATAAGAAAAAAATACATTATCTGTGTATTATCTATGTATTATCTCCACCTCATTTAAAATATAAATAAATAAATATATATATATATATATATATATATATATATTATATATATATATATATATATATATATATATATATATATATATATATATATATATATATATATATATATATATATGTCAGCTTGGGGCAAAAGATGCTGTCAGAAATGATTTGAACAGGTGGTTCACCATATATTGTTTATATACAATAAAATACACTGTATTTATACTATAAAGACACATATTAATGAGCAAGATAATGTAGAGTTCACTGAAAGTCTGTAAAGATTGAGATTATTCCAATGCCATATATAATTGATCTTATCTGAACCGGGCTTTTCAACAAAAACACATTGAAATCTCACACTTATGAACATGCATTGGCTCATTGGATCAATCAATTGGCTTTCAATTTTGTTGATCACTTAGTTGGTTAAATTAATACAGCAATCTCTGAAGCTTTATGCCAAATTTTGTTTTTTTGCCAAATTTTTTATATTTAAATTGGAGATTGCTCCTTGAATTAAATTCAACAATCTTTTTTTTCTGCCATTCATTCATTGGTATTCAGTTTCTAGTTTTTTTTTAAATTTAAGATTAAACTTACTTTCTCTGTGTCACGAATACAGTAATCTCAACCAAGCTTAGTTTTTTTATTTAACACAAAATATGTAACTAGTGTTTTATGTGCATGGATTTACATAACTGTTCTTTGACATCACATTTGTTAGGTTACCATCGTTAAGTTTGCCATCTAGTAACATACACAATTGAAAATAACAATAAAAAAGTCTATGATAAGTCCCCATTTGGACATCAATGTAATGTGTCTGAATGAAAATGTATGTTCCACAGAAGAGTAAAGTAGGACTCTTGTTTTTGTCTGTATATCTGAAACAGTGACCTTTAATTACATGGATGCATGATTAACGCAACAAAGAAACATAATCTATGTTTTCAGGACATTTAAACAGTTCTTTTTGACATTTTATGAAATGATTCACACTTGCAAACTATACTGAAGTAGAGTCGAGTGGGTAAAGCAGGTATCCTGTGAAAGTGGAATAGTTGTACCGTGGATCCACAAAGATCCAGGTTCTGACCCACAGCCTCATGTGAACCTCCTCGCCAACATCCAGCTCCATCACGGCTCCATTCGACATTTGGTCGTTGCGCTCACCAGAATTATATTCATATGACGACACGAATCGTGCCGTGCCTTTAAAGATGCTCAGACCCATATCATGGGAGGAAAACGCGGAGCCTGAGTACCTGAAGTAATACACACCTTTAACAGGTGCTTTAAACACTCCTGCAAAAGACACACAAGCAAAGATCTCAATACTACAAATTAAACCATGTTTAAAATTGAATCAAATTAATTTTTATTTTCAAATCATAAGAACCTGTGACAGGGTCATATGCATTGCCAATGTTGGTCAGGACTTTATCAAAGATGAGCTTGGTCTCTGAACTGAAAGGCCCTCGGTGTGTATCCTCTGTACTTGACATGGATGCAGTGAATGCCACTTTAGGACTCTCTGTGAAGGGAGAAAAAAATAAGCAGTAAATAAATCTAGAAAATGCAATGCATAATTCTAAAGTGGTTGCAAAACATCAGTTTCAGTTTCAGTTTATTTGTCAGGGACATTGTACAAAATACATTCATCTTACGAAGAGATGTTTTGTACCAGAGTTAGCAAATGCTAATTTCCTTGCCTTACATTGCTATGTAGTTTCTGTGGTTACGAACGTAAGTTCAAAGTTCAATCATGCACATTAATGTGAAACAAAGCAGAGAATGTACCTTTAATCTGTTTCTGCAGATCCTGAATCAAACTTTTCTGCTCTGCGAGTTCATTTTTAGCAGTGTTCAGATCCACTGTCAGCACGTCAACTGTAGCTTTAAGCTCCTTGAGCTCAGAGTAGATGTTCACCACGGGAGTCATGATATCCTCATCCTGTGCCACGCAGGAACTTAAGATCGAGATGAAGAAAAGCTGAAATAAAGCCATGACGGTTTCTCTTGTGCTGAAGAGAAGAGTGACGGTCTACAGTAACTGTGCTTCTTATCTTTATAGAGCTGCTCTTGGCTAATAATTAAGCTTTTTGAGTTTTTAGATCGAAAAAACAAGTACCCAAATTTGAATAACAGATAAGAAAAGATTCTAGAATTGCACAAGATAATGTCCATGAGTCATCTGTTGGCTACAAACTACTCAAATGATGTAAGTCTTATGTTTAAATCCAATGAAATCAGACTCATTTTTCACTTGATATACGATTTAAATGTGATACAGCAGTTATCCTGTGATGAAATATTTAGTTACAAGTCCTTTCTTTAGTGTCAGATGTCCTCATAATAGACACAGAGACAAAATTGATAAAGTGCTCTGAGCTCACAGTGTAAGCTACAGATGTGTGTCGTGTTGAATCTGTAATGCACAAACAAATTAAGAAGACTTCACACTAGCTTCATACATAAGTGTCATTATACGTTGTTATTTTTAAAACAAAATGATATTGAAGACACATAGTTTGGCACTTGTGGATACTTCTGAAAACAAACACATTGACAACACATACAGCAACACAGGATAGCCATGCTAGGGATCTATGAACAGAAGTAAACAAAGTTAATATACTGGTGCACAGGGCTGTCAACTAACACCCAGCACCCTTATTTTTTAAAAAAAAATGCTGTAGGCCTATTAAAAACAGTAACAGAGTTTAAAAATTATGAATATACAGCCTCTCCTCCAGGACAGCAGACGGCATGCCAACATGGGGAATGGGGAGGAACTATATTTCAGGAGAAAGTAATGAGATGAAGGTGGAAGAGCAACATTTTTCTCCAAACAGACAAATCAGATGATTTTCTGAAGAGCATCATTTATTTAAAGGTATGTTGTTGTACTTCTAAGAGCCATTAGGTGTCAGCCAGTTTGTCCTGTCTTTGCATTGCTTTTACATTTTCCCAATGAACATGTATTGTATTTGAAGATTTGTGTTGATATCTTTGTCTCCTCTGACAGCACACAGGCCGTCTCCACTCACCACGGGTGTAAAGTTACATGGAGATCCGCCAGCCTTTTCCACAGGTCAAAAAAATAAGTAAAAAAAAACAACCACAACCACAGACATACGGAGACACTAATAAAAATATCAAATTACTAAAACGTTCCCTAAAACTACAATTAATTCAAAACACTAGTCAACACTCTAATCTGATATTAAAATAACATCAGCAAATCAAAGATTATTTTCAGTCATAACCAGACAGTAAACCTTATAAACAATGTGTGAATGTACCATGTAGATAATAAATAACAGTCTTTGTTTCTTCACTTTTAAACTACTGTTGTCTCTTCTAAAGCTCTATAAAACTCAGTAAATCCAAGCTGTTGATAAAATGGGGATGTGGGGTTTGTCATTTTCATCTGTTCAGATCATTCAAATTCAAATAATGCACGGAATGGAATGGAATTCAAAGGTTTGTGTAACTGATATTTTTATTCTACATGTGTTTCACTTTTAAACATTGTTTTGTATACAGCACATGACAAAATGGAATGAAATAAGTGATCATCCTTTTCTTTTTCTTTTTCTTTTTGTCTCTGTTGTTCACTTTTAAACTATTGTTATCTTTTTCAGTAAAGCCTAGCAGTTGACAAAATGGGGGGGGAAATTGTAATTTCCCTATGTTCAGATTTAGATTTCAGATTTGAATAATGAATGGAGAGTAATTAAAACGTTTGTGAAGGCTTTTTGTCTTCTCTTTTATTTAGCTAGTGATATCTTTTTGTACAGCTTGATCAAATTCAAGACAAAATGGAGGGAAAATGGTATTTAAAACAAAAAATATATATTTCAAAACATTCAAATGTTAAATAATGGATGCAACAGAAAAGAGTTTCAATGCATCCAGATTTCAATAATGTTTGTGTGGAAACAATGTAATGGAATTAAAAGGTTTGTGAAGTCAAGGAAGGAAATTTGGTCATCTTTTTTTTCTGTTTATATTCAAATTTCAAATGTTAAAATAATTCATATTGTAATTCTCTGTTTGCAGCACTCACTCTTGTTGGTGCTCCTTTCTTACCCTATATATATATATATATATATATATATATATATATATATATATATATATATATATATATATATATATATATATATATATATATATATATATATATACACACACATTATATATATACAAACAAAATATTGAAGAAACAGCAGTTAATTGGGGGATTATTAAACAATAAACAATAATAAGAGCACATTTAAAGGTTTCTCTCAGTACATACCGTACCTTCCCAAGTGAAAGCAGGTGCTGTACATTTGTGCTGTTCTCTGATGTTTTGTGTAGGTGTCCTTCTTTATTTCTTAACTCCAATTACCCAATATCACTGTTTGCAGATACTGTCTGGTGTGTCATTTCACATTTTACAGAAAAACAGAGCAGTTCTTGGGCTTCTCATGACTATGAAATACACATTAAGCTCTGAGAGAGATGTATTTGTTTCACTGACCTAACTGAGAGTATCGCATAGATAACAAATCAAATAACATCAGTTCTTCTTAAACATTAAGTTCACACAAACTGCATGTATAATTATGAAAGAATGCTAATAAATATTATAAATAATGTTGTTATAAACTACATGTGATGAAAACATAAAAATAAAAAAGATTTAGCTATATTTAGAAGAACCGTATTGCTCAGAATCTAATTTAAGGCACAGAAACAGGTTTTCATCAGGACTTTCAGAAAACAACATAATACCAGTAACCCACAAAGCTGACGTGTAGTTTTCAGAAAGCTGGTTCTTATTTAGTACAGTCACAGTGTTTCTGTTTGGGGTTACATTTAGGAGGAACATGCTATTGAAAAATACAACAGAATCAAACACAAACAGAAGTTTGACCGAAGTGAACCGCTGCTGTACACCAACGAGCATGCGAAAAGTCATTTTATTTATTCAAGTAACATTAAAATTATCATAAAATTAAGAAAAATCATCATGCATCAACCCGATCTGTTTGCATCAAGACAGATGATGAGCATTAACTGTGTTTGCACAAATGTCTGTATGCTTGTTAATAGTGTCCAGCAGTAATAAGTTACCAAACACTCGTTTCAGGAAACGTTCTGTGCATGCAGCACATCAATCCTTGGTTGTACTTTCTTTGTTCTTGTTAACAGAGAAGACGCTTTGAACCCAAGGTCACTTACACAAGAGTTCTGAGTAATGTACACACGGTTGACAAGCCCACCCAAATGAGCTGTGTGCTCCAATATTAGAATAATAACAACTTTTACTGTTCATAAAAAAAGCACTTTTTATGGCACACGATTCCTTGAAACAGTTTGTGTTCTTTCGGCCCATTCTGATTGTTGACTCAAGTGCTCTTTGAAATCTAAATTCTAGGAATGGAACTGATTGGCTGATGTATAAATTACATATCCTTTGGCCATCCATATTTTGCCCTCATGAAAAGCACGATGGTTCCAGTAAACGAGACCTGCATGCCCACATTCTGATTGGCTAGCTGAAGATGTGGGCGTGTTTACTAAATACGGCTGTATAGATAGTTGGAACAATCGTGATGAAGCAGGTTGATGTTCTCAAAGAAAACATATGTCAACAAAACATTTCATGTTACTACTCACAACACATGAATGGGACCACTAAACGAAAGTAGCAGATATTAGACAACGTGCTGGTACTGCTGGTTCAAATCACTGCTCTTCACATGAAAACAATGAAGCTGTTTTGCATTATTTCAGTATGAGAAAAATAAGAACATTATGGAACTGATCTCAGCACAGTTTCATAACGTCCATTATCTCACTGTTACGTTGTTTTACGTGTTGTCATAATGAGCAATATCATCTTTGATGTACAGTTTCAATTCAGTTTAGTTTCAATATATATATATATATATATATATATATATATATATATATATATATATATATATATATATAATGCAGTGCAAACAGGTTTTATAGAGGGAAATGTAAGTGATTTAAAAAACTCCCTTCAGTGTTTCTATTTTCTTTTCTTTCTTTTTTTTTTGAGGAGGAAGAAACTATTTTTAACATATTAACATTAAGCTTGTATAACGCTGGCCAAAATGAAATTAAATACATGTAGTCATGTTTTTATTTTTATTTTTATATGTTAATAATTATTCTTAGGCAGTGACTTTAAAAGGCAGATTGAGACTTTTTGGTCAGGGAAGTCTAAACATCGGAGAAGTTTTCCTAAGGTGTTTCTGCCAAGAAAAGACGTGTGTCACGTAGAGTTTAAGAAGAAAACGTAATATCTCAGATTGTACGCAGGTTCACCAGGATACCAAAGTCTACCCAGATTTACCTAGCCTTATCTCCAAATGACTACAGCCCCATTGACTCCCTCTGCCAATGCATTGATGAAATGAATAGTTGGATGTGCCAGAACTATCTTCAGTTAAACAAGGAAAAAACTGAAGTCATTGCATTTGGAAACAAAGTTGAAGTGTTCAAGGTGAATGCATACCTTTACTCTAGGGGTCAAACAACTAAAAATCCATTCAGGAATCTTGGTGTTATTCTGGAGACAGACCTTAGTTTCAGTAGTCATGTCAAAGCAGTAACTAAATCAGCATACTATCATTTAAAAAACATTGCAAGAATTATATGTTTGTTTCCAGTCAAGACTTGGAGAAACTTGTTTATGCCTTTATCACCAGCAGGGTGGACTATTGTAATGGGCTCCTCACTGGCCTTCCCAAAAAGACCATTAGACAGCTGCAGCTCATCCAGAACGCTGCTGCCAGGATTCTGACTAGTACCAGAGAATCTGAGCATATCACACCAGTCCTTAGGTCCTTACACTGGCTTCCAGTTACATTTAGGGTTCATTTGAAAGTACTTTTACTCGTATATAAGTCACTAAATGACCTAGGACCGAAATATATTGCAGATATGCTCACTGAATATAAACCTAACAGAGCACTCAGATCATTAGGATCGAGTCAGTTAGAAATACCAAGGGTTCACACAAAACAAGGGGAGTCCGCCTTTAGTTACTATGCTGCCCGCAGTTGGAATCAGCTTCCAGAAGAGATCAGATGTGCTAAAACACTAGTCACATTTAAATCTAGACTCAAAACCCATCTGTATAGCGGTGCATTTATTGAATGAGCACTGTGCAATGTCCAAACCAATTTCACTGTATTTTAAGTTAAATCATTTTCTATTTCTTACCGTTTTTAAATTCATTTTAAATAAGTCCATTTTAAATAATTTCCAAAGTTTTAAAATTGCTTGTTTTTATTTTTGTTTTATTATTTCTTCATGACTATTTTACTTTATTTTATGTTAAGCACTTTTAAATTACTATTGTGTAAGAAATGTGCTATATAAATAAACTTGCCTTGCCTTACCATCAGAAGTCTTAATATAAACTCAGACATTTCTTATCAAGTGATAAGAATAAGTAAGTATGCTCTTCACATTCATTATATAGCTCTAAACTCTTCAACCAGGGGTCCACAGCGTTACTGCAGGGGGTCAGCCAACATAAAAACAAAACTAAAAAAGTCAAAACATTGGTAAAAACAAACAAACAAACAAAACATCAAAATCAAATATAAATATAAGCACCCTGAAACTAAATCAAGAACCCCCCCAAAAGATAATATAATATAATATTATCTGTAAAACAGTTTTAGCAAATGTTCCGCTGTTATTTCAAGACTCTGCTCCGGTGAACATGAAATGTATCTTTTTACAGCGTGTTTCTGCAGCGGTGAGAAATGTATCCACTCACTCACATTTGTGTTGATCTCTAGAACGCAATGACCAATCAGATGAGTTTAAGTTAGCATTGAGTCACCACTCGAAACTCCAGAGGGTTTCATGCTTCCAAGAGTGCAGATGGCCAGTTGCATGCTGCAAAGTTGTGGAAATGACATCCGCCAATAAATGCGTGATTCACTCCCGAAACTGTAATTGACAGTGATACTAGCACGGGAAAAAAATATGGCATGTCAACATAGATGTGCAAGATGTCAATACAGACTTTTTTTTTACAATTACTTTCCAGTTATGTATATATATATATATGTTAGGAAAAAAAAGACTTATTCTAAACAATTTTAAATGTCTCACTGTACATTGCTGTTCTTGTACATGGAACAGGTGCTTATGTATTACATTTTAACTTTACTAGAGAACCCTCAGTTTAAGTGACTTGATTTGATTCTGAACTTGAATGAATCTAAAAATAAATTGTGAAGTTTTTGTAAACTTGAAGCTCAAGTTCAAGTATATGTTTCATTTGTCCACTTACAGTAAGGTTAAAATGTGAATTTTCTTAATCATAAAATGGTTAGTTTCTATTAATATCAAAGTTTATATGCTTAATATGTCACTCTGTTTGACACATTTTGTATTGGGGGTCCCTGCTCCATGTCCTTGTCCTGAAAAACATTTCAGACCCCTGTCTTACCGGATGACAATCATCGAATGATTTGAGACATCTTGATGTCATTTCAGTCAAAGTTGGTGATATATGGAAGGAGCAAGTGTCTTATTTGAATGGAATTTTTGTCTAGGAGAATACATTAAAAACTAACTCATTCATGTCTTTTCTTTTGGACACACTTCTCTGATACAGCCAGATAAACTTTAAGCTTGCTTAAGGCTTATCCAGCTATCCAAATCAGTCATGTACGGTCATGCAAGTTTTTTTTTAGACTAGTGATAATAATCTGTAACAATGTAGTTTGTGATGCTTACTTTGAATGAAAGATATCCCAAATTAACACGTCTGAACTGTTGGAAAACAAACTATATTTGACAGATGTGAAGTGTTGAGAAACCAGTCTGTTGATGTTTCTGAAGAAGACTTCAAGCGAACACAATACAAAGAACTGCCAGTCATGGTTTTGGAGCAATTTTGTTTGTGTATGTCTAATAATGGGTGTGTGTAAGTAGGCTCAGTTAAGGTATAAAAGAAAACGCAACTCATTTTCTGACAGAAGAAGGTCTGTTCATCTACACTCCGTAGATGTGTCGGATCCGTGGATTCGTTGGATCAATCTGTGTCCTCCACTGAAACTGAAACAGGAAAGGTCGATTTCTTGTAGTTTAAAGTCCTAGAAAGTCCACAATGTCCAACTTTATTGAACGCATTAGGAACCGAATCCCGGGTCTGCGCCGTCCGGAAAACAATGGCCCACCTCAAGGAGTCGTTACCGTGGATATGGGGGAGATTGATTATGGGAAGGAGAAGGATATGAAAAAAGTGTCATTCTTCAATCCACTCGATCCCGTGCCAAAATATGACTTCTATGCCAAAGATACTTGGGCTGGACGTATAAAAAAAACCAGACCTTCACTGGATGTTCTGCGCAAACCAGTAAGTAAACTCCAGAAGTGGTCATTTGAAAGAAGTTGCATGTCTAAGTAAGCTTCTTAACACAAGTGTTTAATACGCACAAAGATTGCATTTATATGGTTTTGATTTTGTCGTTGATTCTCTGGATGTTGCTGTCAACAGCCGGAGCCTGATGATCTTCCTCCACCACCAGAGGAAGATGGACGGCCCAAAGTCAAGCTTGTTCGCTTTGGATGGGTTCTGGGAGTCATGGTGAGAAATCAACAATCATTTATGTGATTTATTAACATTTCTAGTTGTTTCTCCAATATGTTAAATGGTGAGCTACAGTAATGCTACAGTAAAGTCTGCAATAAGATTTCCAAGAAAACTGCCAGATGTCTTTCTCAGTGAACAAACATTACAGACTTATTGAGTGGGAATGTCATGTACATGTATATTTCCCACAAAATTGTTATTATCATAATGCATTTTTTTTTTCTTAATTAAAAATCAATCTCGTTTTTGGGCCGTACAATAAAATAACGTAAAATACCATATATCACTTTGGATAAAAGTGTCTGCTAAATGACTGAATGTAAATACAATATCATTCTTTGTTTTAAATAGTCATAAGTACAGTAAAAATACTGCAAAAAAAGTGCTTAACAGGGATAAATTAAATTTAAGTTCACGATACAAATCATTGCAAAGCAACTTTACAGAAATTAAGTTTCTACTGTATTTAGTGGTAGCGTATCAGTGGTTACTGTCACTTTATGTACATACTGTATGGCAGAAATGTACAGAAAAATCAATAAAAGACGAAGTCATAGATAGGATAAACACTATTAACAGCATTTATTTTATGTTGCAATCGAAGTTATAGCAAAGTTTGGTAGTGTTGTGTATTGTTCCAGGGTTAGCATCATCTGAGGTCCTCTGAGGGATTTTAATCATCTCTTGCGTAGCTAATTAGGATACATGTTTCTTACTTATCAGTGAAATTTGCCTTTTGTAAAAGCAAAATCAGTCATCTATGTGATTTGTTCAGGTCTGTTGAGTTTTTGTTTGGTTTCAGTTGTGGCATGAAACCATTCTTAGTTAGCCATTATTATACATATCAGTATACCTTCCAAATATGTGTCTCTGCATTAATTGTAATTTATTACAATCATATTTAATGAAAAGCATTATATGATATAATCAAAGATTGTACCTAAAATTTATTTTATTATTATTATTATTATTATTAACCGAAATAATTTGCTTGGAATGGAATGCCTGTTTCCTCTATTTTAAATGTGCAGTGAAATACGAACTTGGCTTGTTCTTTAAGGAATATTAAGGAAATACGTCCATGCACCACTCATGCTTTTGCTATGACTGGGTTTCAGATTCGCGCTATGTTGAACATCTGGGGAGTCATTATGTACCTGAGACTGCCGTGGATCACGTCTCAAGCCGGACTCAGTGAGTCAGTCCTCCAGCTGGTTTAATTCAGTTCAAGACACTTCATTAAATCAACTAACAGTGAAATATTTCCACCTTCTGAGAATTAAAAGTATCAAGGCCTAATCTAAAGAAATCTGACATGCCATTCTTTCATTTCTACTTGCAGTTCTGACCTACGTCATCATCTTCATGTCCATCGTCGTTACAACAATCACAGCAACGTCTGTGTCAGCTATCTCCACCAACGGGAAGATCTACTCTGGTGAGTTTAACTAATTATTCACCTTAAAAACTGCAACAAATTTTAAGTAAATAAGACATTTAGCTTCATGTTGGTAATTTTTCTTAAACACATTTAGTGAAGTGTATCATTTCAACAAGCAAAGCCAATTTGTTAAGTTAAACCAGCACTGGGAGGTTCATCTGTGATCTTTCCTCCAGGTGGCACGTACTTCATGATCTCTCGGAGTCTGGGTCCGGAGCTCGGAGCACCCATCGGTTTGCTCTTTGCGTTCGCCAACGCTATTGCCTGTGCGCTCCACACCGTGGGGTTTGCAGAGACCGTCAGAGATCTTCTCAAAGTGAGACATGAACACATTGTTGGGCTTGTGGGAAATTCAGAAAGCAAAACACACACACAACAACACTACACTTTTAAAACACGAAATCCATTAAAATAGTTACATCATTTGACAGCATGATGATGGAGATTAAGAGTGACTCCTCATTCTTTATAAATTTGATTTGGTTGCTTGAACAAGTATATACAAAGATCAGGTGTGTTCTCAGACTTTTTAATGCAAAGTTTCTAAGAAGAACACAAAAGTACTGAAATACAATTTACATGTCCTTTCAGGGGCGCCAATATTTTTGGTCAGTTTTCCCAAAAAGCAAAGACCAAAGTTAAAGGGGTCATGAACTGCCTTTGTTTTTGTTTGTTCTGTTCTTGCGTGGTCTATTTATAATGTAATCAAGGTTTTTACATAAAAAAAACATAATAATTTAGATGTAATAGGCTATTTTCTGTCCTGTTTTAAAACCCCTGCCCTCATCAGAACGCTCTGTTTGAATAAGCGTGGATGATTGTAAACACAGAAGAAAATGACCACTGCTATGATTGGCTAATATTATGTCTAAGAGCATACATTCAACAAAGATGGAAACTGCTGTGATTTAGATTCAAAATTCTTAAGATTTATCAAGCAAAATATAAAACATAGACCTGCTTTCGTCCCTCTCTTTAATTACACTACATGAGCAAATTTGGGGGCGGGGCTAAACAGGCAGTGATGTAGACAGGCATTGATCTTCTGTGGAGGCGGAGCTTATCAACACTATTACATCATAGATCAGAACATTCATTTGATAAGAATGCCTTCAGTATAAGCTGTTTTTGACCAATGAGAAACTGTTGAGCTCTGAAACTTACCAGATGTTTTATAAGACAATGACCTCTTATATGTCAAAAGATCAAGGGAATTTTGGTTTCTCAGTTCATGATCCATTTAAATGTGGAAAAATAAATAAAAGTAAATTATAGTAACTACAGTTGAGCTCCAAGTGAACTGACGACAAAATCTTCTCAGGACTTTAAATCTCAGATGGTGGACGATGTCAATGATGTGAGGATCATTGGGGCAGTTACTGTCGTTGTTCTCCTCTGCATTACATTTGCTGGAATGGCTTGGGAGGCGAAGGTATGTTCCTCTTTTCCTGCTTTCGCAAATTTCCCAATATTGCTTCTTTTAACACAACTGTTTGCTTGGTTTTCACTCCACCACAGGCTCAGATCCTGTTCTTCATCGCCATCATGCTGTCCTTAATTAATTATTTTGTGGGGACAGTCATTCCTACCAACACAGAAAAGGAGTCTGTGGGATTTTTCGGATACCGTGGTGAGTACACGAGATCCTGATCTAATAAGACTATGAGTG
Organism: Carassius gibelio; assembly: GCF_023724105.1. Classification (NCBI taxonomy): domain Eukaryota; kingdom Metazoa; phylum Chordata; class Actinopteri; order Cypriniformes; family Cyprinidae; genus Carassius; species Carassius gibelio. Next base: position 2,946,467 of record NC_068402.1, read on the forward strand.
CACATATTTGAGTGATTCTATAATTGGTGAAACATTTAGCATTGCAGAAAGTTAGGATTTTTTATTATTATTATTATTATTATTACTGAAAACATATTTTAATTTTAACAATTCAATGCTTGCCAAACACAAGTTACTTCCTTTTTTTTTTCTATTTATGAAAAAAGAAAAAAGCAGATGGCTTTATGGTATTGTTTGTCAACTCTGTTACAGACAAATTGTCCAATGTGTAGAAAAAACAATAAATCATAACAGGAAAAATTATTCTTGTTTTATTAGACAATCATTCCATCACTTGAAACTGAGATAATATTTCACCTATGCATACCTTAAAAATTAAATAAAAATACCCATGTCTGCACATAACTGTCTATAAACAATATCCAGTTTTTAAAAAAGAAACGTTATCAAAATATTATAAGGGTGGAAATTAAATCAGTAATGCTTATTCAATTTTAAACAGCTATTTGTTTGTGTTTGTGTGAAAATATTTCATAAACAGAGCTTACTCTTTAAGTAAAAGAGTTGTAAAGTAACAGAATTGTCCAATGGACTCTCAGTTCTGTTACTGCAATGTCAGCCTGGTTACTCTACCTTGGTAACAGAGTTTGACGGTAACAGAATTGACAATTTTCTTAATTTTTTTGCCAAAAACTCCACTTGCTAGCATAAATGCTAAGAGCACATGGCACTACTGAAATTATGATTAAAAGATGTTTAAACAACACAAAGTGTGATCAATGAAAAAAAAAAAAAATCCTTTTAAAACTGTGGTAATATATAATGTTACATTAATGGTAAATTACTCTTTAGGGCTTTTATAAATAAAATGAATTAAGTATTTCCAAAAGAAAAGTACAATACACTATTTTGATTACAGAGTGATACATGATGGAAAAAATGCACTGTCTAATTCAGACAACAAGAAATCATGATTTTTCAGCTATTTAAGACATTTTTTGCACCCCCCCCCCACCTTGTAATTCATAACAATGAGTAACACAGTATTAAAATAATGAGAAATATAACCATATAAAAAAAAAACAACAACAACAACTTCGGACACTAAATGTACCTGCAGCGATAGAATCACTCATATGTGATCTGATTTAGATATAGATTAGAAACAATAGCAAGGGCTTGGGGAAGGAGCAGCAAAACCCACAGTTTTCTTCTTCCAGGTGACATTTTCGTGGAGAATCTGCTGCCTTCTTACCGAGGCCCAAATGGATATTTCTTCAGGTTGTTCGCCATCTTCTTTCCAGCCGCCACAGGAATTCTGTCTGGAGTCAACATCTGTGGAGATCTCAAGGTTATTTTATTTTTTGCAGATGAAGCATTTAAAGAATGTAATTCAAAGCGACTTTAAAGCTCTAAGCGATGTGGGTATTTGCATGTTATTCCAGGATCCGACTGGTGGGATTCCTAAAGGGACCCTGCTGGCCATACTCTGGACCACCTTGAGCTATTTACTGATCTCAATCACATGTGGTGAGACTAGACATTCTGTTGTATTGTGTTGCATTAGAAACACTTATGAAATTAAAGAAAATATGTCTTGTTTGGCGAAAGGCTCACCAAAGCAATTTCCTCTCTTCTTTCTCAGCTGCAACTGTTGTAAGAGACGCCTCTGGGAATGTGAACGATAGTTTGGCCCTCAAAAATTTCACCACCCAGTGCAGTGGCCTGGGCTGTAAATTAGGCTGGAATTTTGACCGGTGTGAACAGAACCGCACATGTAGCCATGGACTGGCAAACAACTTGAGGGTGAGTGCATCGGCCCTGTTGATTAATCAATGAAACTCCCTTTTTCACTCCTGTTTCACTAGGACATCGGAATGCATCGATAATTATTGCATTTTAACTTTGTGGGTGATATTTAATTGAAAGCCATATAACCACATCTCTTTAATTTAATCACAATATGCATGCACTCACTCTTAATTTTATACCCAAACAATGTTATTTTAGTAAAACTTATATATATATATTATAGCTTTTATTAATATTTTAAATTAGTTTTTGTCTGCCTTTTTTTCAACTTGTAATAATTGTTACTTGATTCATATCTCAAAGCACAGACCCAAGTGAAAATATGAATATTTTACTGTGTGCTTTTTACGTAAGTTTGTTGAACACTTATGACTGTGAAGTGATGTGGATGTATATGTGGATGGATATAAGGGATGATGATAGAAGAATGATTTCTGTTTTTCCTCCAGATTCTTACCACTGTTTCAGGATGGGGGATTTTGATCACCATTGGTGTCTTTGCTGCCACCTTGTCATCGGCGCTGGGTTTCCTGGTGTCTGCTCCCAAAATTTTTCAGGTAAAAGAGTTTTATTTAAATTTTATTATTGTTCATCCAACATGCAGTGAAATATAACAGGTTATAAAAATATAGAGTGTTTTTTGTTCCAGTGTTTGTGTAAGGATAACATCTACCCCTTCATCGGCTTCTTCGGAAAAGGCTACGGGAAAAACAACGAACCTCTACGAGGCTACTGTCTCATGTTTAGCATCGCTATGGCTTTCATCCTCATCGGTGAGTCCTGGATCTCCTCCAGATCAGAGGATCAGAAGTGTCTCTCTCTGAGGACACTTTAATGTTTGGTCTCATGTTGATGTTTTCAGGTGACCTGAACACAATCGCTCCTCTGATCTCCAACTTCTTCCTCTGCTCTTATGGCCTCATCAACTTCAGCACCTTCCATGCATCAATCACTCAATCACCAGGTGAGAACCTGATTATCAGCATCATCCTTGTCACAATGTGCTAATGATAGGTATCCAAAGGAAGTGTAAGCATAATTATTAGGCAAATTGATATTCTGATCATAATTATGCACATCTGAATGTAAGGTGTTTATACAAAATGTGGTTTGGATTTGTTAAAATGTGCTTGGAAAAACAATGATAAAATATCGACCTGCTTATGATACCTGAATTATGCTTGCACTGTAATTTGATTAGTAATAAATGGATGCAAATAAAGATCTAAAAGTCTTCATTGAGGGTTTGACAATTGGTTGTAAAATATGCTTTATTCCATTTATGTCATGGCTTCCTCACACTTAATCTATGGGCACTCTCAGTTTCTGTAAATAAACAAAGTAACTACAATTGAAAGTGTTACACTTTATTTTAAGCTGTCCTTGTAAGTGTAATTATAGATTGAAGTACTCAGTAATAATAATTAACTACATGTACTGTACTTACTACATGGTTAGGGTTAGGATAAGGGTTTGGCTTAGAGTGATTGCATGTATAATTATGCATAATGTATTTGTTATTCTAATAGTAAGTATATAACATGTATAACAAGGGCACCTTAAAATAAAGTGTTAGGAGAAAACAAAAACAAAAAATGGGCTACCTTTGAGGTCCTTCAAGCTCAAGTTTCTGAAAAGGGGACATAAAATAAGCTTGCTATACTGTAATAGATGCAGCCTTATTATTGATTAATGTAATGTATGATGTCCTAAGAAGAATAGGAAAAAAGAAAGGAAGCAATCAGTTTTTGAGGGGGTGATGAAGTAATAGCTGTTTTATCTTGTAGGTTGGAGGCCGGAGTATCATTTCTATTCTCCATGGACATCTCTGTTTGGGTCAATCTTGTCATTCGTCCTCATGTTTCTGTTCACATGGTGGGCCGCTCTCGTCACTTTCTGTATCATGCTCTTCCTCCTTGGCTACGTTAGTTATACAAAACCTAGTGAGTGTCACGCTTTACTAGCTCAGCATTTTTAATGATCTATTTCAGTAACAAAATAAATACAACTATTTTTTATCAAATGGATTTTTAATATATTTATAAAACACCCTCGTCTGACACCCTTGTTTTCCATCTTGTCTGATTGTGTATTCAGAGATAAACTGGGGCACGTCTTATCAGGCGGGTTTCTACAACATGGCTTTGTCCTTCTCGATGGCTCTGACTGGTGTTGAAGACCATGTCAAAAACTTCAGGTTAAGATTATCAGCAAACTGTCCTTTTCAGCTCACGATATACAGCAGCCGCTCACATATAAACAATTTCTCTTAGGCCTCAGTGTCTTGTTCTGACCGGTCCTCCTAACACTCGTCCCGCTCTCGTGGACTTTGTGGCTACTTTCACCAAAAACACCAGCCTGATGATCTGTGGGAACATTATCATGGTATATGACATTCATCTTATACAGATAAACTTGACAGCATCCTTGCTACATAAAATCATTTATTTCAAAACTTGAGATGGTGTTTTCTTGCTCTTTTTCTCTCAGGAGGATGAGAAGTCCAGTTTCCCGCAGCACAGCACTGATATGTTGGTGGACTGGCTCAATCAGAGGAAAGTTCGTTCTTTCTACACGTCCTTCAACGCTGACAGTCTGAAAGAGGGCGCACATAATCTCATGCAGGTACCACCATCGCTAGCTTCAGATCTGCTAGCTTTCTTCTTGTCATCTTGTTCTTCTCACACAGTCTTTGCTCTTCTTATCAATGGTCTGTCTAGGCTTCAGGTCTCGGTAAACTGAGGCCCAACACTCTGGTTTTAGGATACAAGATGAACTGGCAGGAATGTAAACTGGAGAGCTTACAGGACTACGTCAACACCGTCAGGTGAGCTGCTGTCTCCGTTCACATTTATCAGAATCAGAATCAGAAAGAGCTTTATTGCCAAGTGTTTTTACACACAAATTTGTCTTGGTGTCAGGAGCTTCAAGTGCAGAAGATACAGAGATACATATAATTTAAGGAAATGAAAAGAAAGAAATATAGCAGTATTAATAAATAGAATATACAATACATGAATGCAATACTAGCTATGTGGTAATACAAATATAAAGAAAATAGAATTATGAACATTGATGTGCAAATGTGCTATTTTACCGATAATCATTTTTTGAGAAGTTAGGTTTAATAGAAAAAAAGCCTAGTTCTTTTATAAAACTCTAGATGGCGCAGGATGATGGGTCTTAACATGACTGCAGTTCAACGACTTGGTAGAAACTGATTGGTTCATGTCGCATATGCAGCCAATAAGCTTCCTGCTTTACATTTAAATGGCTGGTTAACATCCACTTGCAGAGTTTCTCTGAAACCCTCCACCTTCCCCAGCTCCACCTGTGTAGATCTGCTACGGGTTATTTTATAGCAGCATGTTTTAAATACTCACTGCACCGTATCTCCGCTAGCATTGGCAGTCGCAAATTCATGTAGCAGCAATAATCTACAACGACTGAAATAACAAACATTAACAGCAGGGTAGCAGACCTATTCCACCAAGACCAAATACATTAAAACTGTCATTTCCATTAACATGCTAAAATATTCTGAGAGTTGTCATGATAGAAAATGATACTTATTAGATTAACACTTTTGAGAAGTTATGTACGCAAGTAGTCCTGAGATGTTGTGTATTGTTCAGGTGAAATACGGAATGTTTTTTTGGTTGCACTTTTTTCTTTGTATTTTGATAAATGTTTTTCTTACAGCAATGCATTCGACTCCAGCTACGGCATTGCGATTCTGAGAATGATGGATGGATTGGATATAACAGATAATTTGCATAGTGCAGGTGTGTGCTTTATACAGTATGATGCCCAGAAAATTGATTGACATTAGAGTCATTAAACCAAGTCTTATATGGGTTTGTTTTTTTGTTGAAGTCGAATCATCTGCAATTGACAATCCGGCATTCGACGCAGAGGAAGCCCAATACGAAAAGGATGAGAGCGACCGGAATTCAGGTGAATCATGCATCTGAGCTCTTATTTATTGTGCACTTTTACTTCTTTGACACTGTTAGTGAAGTGATTTGATACCAAATTAAAAACCCTGAATGGATATGCCAACAGAAAAAAGCTTTATTAGTTACCCTCAAAACGGTAATGCAATTTTCTAAAGAAGTTGGAAGAATAAAAATCATTTAAATATTTAATCAGGCAGAATTAATTTATTATAATCAGCAAAGCTGCACATGGAATGTGAACTGTACATAGAATTATTTTTCCAACCAAGCTTCATTTGGTTCGATTTGACCATGGACCTCAAAAACTCCTTTTTTGAAACTTTTCCTTTTTCATTCCCCATCCAGATATTTCTGATGATGGCTCGGACGAGCAGGTCAGATCGGTGTTTCAGACGAAACAAGGCAGGAAGAGCATCGACATCTACTGGATCTCTGATGATGGAGGTGAGAATTATATTTAAACTCCTTGCACCCATTGGTTCTTAATGGTCTGGGCTGGGACTGGTTTTGATATCTCTAAAAATGTCTCACCGTGAAGCATCATTGCTCTCTTTCAGGTCTGACTCTTTTAGTGCCTTATTTGTTGACCAGAAGAAACCGCTGGAAAAAGACCAAACTCAGAGTGTTTATCTTAGGAGACCCCGAGAGCGTAAAGGAAGACCGTAAAGAGTGAGTTGATCATTGTCATCATCATTTTTGTAACTATTCTGTTGTTTTGATCTGCAGACAAGTCAGCGTGTTTCTCATTTCAGCATGAAGATGCTGCTTAAGAGATTCCGGCTAGAGATCGAGGACGTCGTCATAATAACAGACGTGGATAAACCTCCTCTAGCGAAAAAGTAAGAAATGGGCACAAACATGCTCATGAACATGAATAAAAAAATTTAAAAAAAAACATACATGTTGTTGTGCTGCGTTCAAGTCCTCCTGGGAAGTTCGTACTTACAACTTGAAAAGTTATAATTACAATGTTGAGTGCGTTAAAGTTTAGTCGTAAGAAGATGGCAGTGTACTTTCTTCAAATTAATTACAATAAAAAACAAAAGGGTTTGTTAACTCTGCTTATAGAAAATGAAAAGCAAATAATTTGCATCAGGTGTTTTTTTTTTTAATTTTTAATTGTTTAAAATAATTTATGAAGCCACTTTAATCTGTATAGCCTAAAAAATGTATCAATTATTATACTGCAATCCTGTCTATCAATTTGAACAAAAAAAAATTACTGTCAACAACAGACGTTGCATCCATCGATTCATTGCTTCTGTCATGTTCCTCATTGACCCGCCCCAAACTCGGAAACTCTGAGCATAAAGAAAATTCAGAGTTTCCCACTCGTAGTTATGACTTTGTGTGCATTTAACTCGTAAATACGATGCATCCGATATGACTTGAACGTACCATAAGTAACTGTAGTGCTTTTCTTCCTCTCTGTTCCTGTAGTTTGCAGCGGTACGAGGAATCCATCGCCCCCTTCAGGCTGAGTGAAGAACAGGCCATAGGAGACGTACAGGAGCTCAAGAGACTGAGTCCATGGAAAGTGTCTGACAAAGACCTGGAGGCCATAAAACCAAAGGTGTGTGTGTGTTTGCAAGGATGGGGGGTTTTGAACAAATGCAATGCATCAGTTAAACAGAATGACCCTGTATTCATGCTCAGATCGAGAGGACGCTGCGACTAAACGAGATCATCAAGAAGAACTCTGTCAACGCGGCTCTGGTTGCAATGTGAGTACTTAGACTAGCTGACTTGAAAGTGTCTCAAAGTGAGTTCAAATGAGTGACATCACAAAAACTGATCATCATTTTCAACATGTTCAGGATTTTGAGAGCATGCTTAACCAATACGAGTACTTTGGTAACCCAGAGAGATGGATGGCCATCTTTACTAACCAATTAGCACCTGATACTAGTTCTAAACAAAATAAGTTAGGAAATGAATAAAATAAAATCAGACAAACAGCAAAGACAAAAGAAAACATACAAGAATGCTTGAGCATTCAAACAGAAAACTTTAGATAAAAGGGCCTCGAGATCAAAACAAATTCAGTCAAGTGTGTCCAAACTTTTGGATGGTAGATAATGTGTGTGTGTGTGCGTGTGTGTGCTTCAGTTCTCTTCCAGTCCCTGATGTCACCTGTCCTAGTTCTCTCTATATGGCCTGGCTGGACGCTCTGAGCTACGGTATCCACTGTCCTGCCCTGCTCATACGAGGAAACCAGGAGAACTGCATGACCTTCTACTGCCAGTAAAACACTCGCATTAATGTGCCTGATCATCCTTAAACATATTTATTACTGCATATTACTTGCAATTTAAGGATGCTGAACCTTGTTGTACTGAAATAAGCTGCTTAATCCTCTCGAGCATTGACTGTATTACTACGAATGCATATTTATCTCACATGCTTGTATCTTTGAGGATGATACAGGTCAAACAGATTCGGTAGAAAAGATAGAATAGAGATACAGTAGAAACGCAGTAGAGTTAGGCTGGTGGAGGGAAGTGCTTTTTCTGCTCTCAGGATCTTCATTTCAGGGTAGAACTTTCATGCAGTTTGAGTCAACACATGTGTTATATTATGTGTAATATTATTACGTTATTATTATGAATCGCAAGTATGCTTTCTATCTGCTTATGAATGTGAAAAATAAAAATTAGCACCATATCTCTAAAGACTTAATATATGAATTTTGCTTCTCAGTGGCCTCAAAATTGTTTAGGGTTAAGGAAAGGACATGTGGAGATGTATGGTGTCCCATTCCTTGAAACTGTGCTCTGCATTTAAGCCATCTAAGTGCTCACAAATAAAAGTGAGTAGTGAAAAAACACAACCGGAGCAGTGGGCAGCCAATGCTGCAGGGTCCGAAAAAAGGAAAGGTTTCATGTGATTTTTAGCAAATGGTGGTGGTTCACCGTCCATCATTGGAACCAGGACCAGATATTTGCACAAAGGTATTCTAGCCCTGTGACCTATGGTCACACTTCTAAGGGCCACAATTACAATAAGAAGAAATAAATTGCTTTTTATTCTATGGGTTACCTACAATAACCAAAGAACAAAAACCAAAAAGACATTCAGCAAGCAATTAACAAATATTAGGGTGGCAAACTATTGTCATGTTTTTCCAATGAAATTAAGTTTTAACTAATCACTTTTCTCTCCCAATATCTCATACACAAATGCACACACATACAGTAGAGACTCACAGACTTCAAATGAGATTTGGAGGTGGTACGGAGGTGGTAACATTGCTATTTTTAAGTTGATAAACTTGCATATTTGCTACTAATGGCTTTAGAGAACACTGTAATGAATTTCATAAACATTTATGTTCAATGCTTTTCACTTCTGCACAAAAACCCCCTCCTAAATGTTATTTTTAGTATAAAAATAAAATATTAAAAATGAATGCATGGCTTATGTGATCAAAAATTCAAAAGAAAGTTTCAGGACCCCCTCAGCTGTGTCATCTCATTTAAGAAGAGAGGTGTGAAAGTTATTTAGTTTGATATCCAGTATTTATTTTGGGTGTTTGGAAATTAATCCATCTCAAAAACACATAAAAAGTCCAACATAGATCTTCAGGAGAGAACAATAAATCCCAGAAGAGTGTATCTCTTTTCCTCCAAAACAACTAAACAGAAATATATTTATCTTATCTTTGTGTTATCCTCCAAACCTTCTCTCAATAGTCAGACTCATTCCATCACCATACACACAGTTATTTCTCTTTAACTGAAGGGGCTGGAGTGGCTCTCAGTAACCAGTATCACCTGTTTGCACTAATGAACTAAACCCTCCTCAATCAGCTCATTAGATTGTTTTGTATATTAATTGTTTGCAAAAGTAATAACACAAATTGTAAAACATAACAAACTACTGATTTAGCAATACAGTAATGAATGCATAATATTTAACACATAATATGTGTATGTCAGCGTGTCTCAATTTTGACCTCTTGTCCTTCAAATACAGTTGAACCCTGCTGAATGTGCTGTATGTCTGACATGACAGTGTGTTCAAAACTTTCAAAGCCTTAGAGTTTCCTGCTTCTCAGATCTGACAAATGCACTCCAGTAATTTCACGTCTCCTCTTTTAGAAGAGATCTCAACAATGTTTGGACAATTATTGACAATTATATCAAATGTGATGGACAATTATTGACCCATTTAGGTATGTATCTCTCCTACTACAGAATTTCAGGAGAAACATCTGAGGCAAAGTTGATGATCTGTGAAAGAGTAGTGCCTGAGCTGAAGTCTTTCCATGGTCATTGTCAGTTGATGTATTAAAAAATATCTCATTTATGTATTTTTCTTTCCTGTATGCTTTACGGTGTGTGAGCAGGTTTGATATGTTGCATGCTGCTCTGATAACAGCTGGAAAAACTTTAAACTTGCTTCAAGGCATGGAAAATCCCAGATTTATCACAAGTTTCCAGACCTATACAACCAAACATGTGTTCATGAAAAACAATCAGAGCTTCCTTTCCCAAAAGCATAGTAAGCTTAACCTTACCAAAAATAGTATACTTCAAGTTTATTTTATTAAGTACACTTTATGCAGCAAGTATACAAATATTAGTGTTCTAATATTATACTTGTAAGTGTATTGTTTCAATACTCCTTGGGACTAACATGGCCCACTTTCTAGTTTATAAAAGTATACTATTTAGTATAACAGTTGCAAACTTTGAGAACACAACTAGTTCACCTCTATGTTTGTAGTTTGTTCTGCAATTATACTAAAAGTGAACTTATAGATATACTGACAGTTTACTAATTAAATACTTTGTACACTTTGAAGTGTAGTCTCTGTAAACTACTAGTTTAGTAGTTTTATACTGCATGTATTCTCATAAGTTTTCTTTAAGTGAACTTTACATCATACTTTATGTATACTACTATGTCCCTATTTAGGTATTCATTTGTATATATTTTGTTGTATGAATATCTGAACATACAAAACATGCAAAGAAAGAAAACAGCATCATGGATTTTTTTAACACTTTATTGTGGGTAAGTTTCATAAAAAATAAAGAAATAACATTTAGAACAAAAAGCTGAACAAAGACTATGAATTTGAATCATGATAATCAAAATGTAGATGGAGTTGATCAACACCCCAAAGCTTGACTGTAATTATTACCTCTTCATCGGTACACATTTTATTCCATAACGTTGCAGTTTTGATGCTGTTTAATTTTAGATGATCGTGTTAGATTACGTGTTAGTATCATAGAATGTATAAAAACATGGACGTTGTGTCCGTGACATCACCCATAGATTTTTCAAAGAGTGTTTATGAAGCCAAATGTAGGCAGAGAAGCTGTCGCCATCTTGGCTGGGCGTCAAATAATCGAAAATGGGCAAAAAGGTGGGAGCTTTTTGCTGAGACCACGCCCAATGAGCTCGACGGAGGTGACGGCACCAACAATCCATCTGTCACTCAAGTGGCCACGCCCTTAATTATTCAAAACTTGAAGGCTTAATATAATTTAAATGGATTAGAGTTACATAAAAACAAAAGAAAAAACACTTCCCTCACAGTCATGAATGGCAAAATTAGCTATATAGAGCAAAATCTTTTTTTGAACCAAGCTGAAAACATTTTTTTTTTCTGCTGTAAAGTTGGCCATTCTAACATGGGGAGTCTATGGGACTGACTCCCTTTTGCAGCCAGCCTCAAGCGGCCCGTTGACGAATTACAGTTTAAGTCACTTCCATATGGGCTTCACAAGAGAGAGTGAGAGTTTGCCTCTTGTTACTATCTGTTGTTTCTTTTGCTTCTTCACTTGTGTTTTTTCGGAAATTCTGTACAGAAGATGTGTACTAGCACCCTCTACTGCATAACAATGAAAACACAGATTGTAGGAGCACAAGTATAGTTCAAATATATTTAGACTTTTTGTTAGTATAAGTCACGTATACTTAAATGTAATTTTATGTATATTTCTGAGGAGTACATGAAGCCCATTTCCTAGTAGATGAAAAGTAAACTAAAAGCATACTTTCCTATTTTTAGTTTACAAGAAGTATACTAATAGCACACTTGAATAAACTTCTTTTTTCGTAAGATTAAGTATACTGTAGAACTATTGAAACCAATGGAGCTACAATCATCTTAGGCTCACATTGTTTTTTTTTGGAAAAGCAGCCCAGATCTCAGAGCCTCAGAGTCTGTCCACTCATCGTCAACATGATCTGTAATAATGTCAGTAATAATTGTGGCTTTGGGCAAAGGAGATCTGTTCTTAAGATCTCCAAACTCCAGTATTTGTTTTTCTTTGCTTTCTTGTAATGTTGACTAGTTTGATATTAATCTCTTTCTCTCTTTTTTGTACATGACTAAGAGCTTTAGCTTTTGGCATACTAAGTCTCTGTTTGACAGATGTATGTGAAACCAGTTTAATGATGTTTCCAAACAAGATTTCAAAGATAGCATGAGAACACCTTACAAATAACCTCCAATCATGGTTCTGCAACAATGTCTGTGTCTGTATAATGATGTATTTGTGGGTGTATGTGATCAGGCTCACTTAAGGTATAAAAGAAAATGCATCTAATTTCCTGATAGCAGAGGAAGGCCAGGTCAAGTCCACACAGCTCGCTGGAATATGCTGTGATTGTCCGATGTGATTTCTGTGGATCTGAGAGATTAAAACAGTAAGGGAAAGAAATTCACAGGCAAAAGTCCCCCAGAATCCACCATGGCCAGATATGTTGCTCGGATCAGAAACTTCATCCCAGGAGCTCGGCATGCGGACAGCAACATCTCGTCTCAAAGAGTTACAGTGGATATGGCGGAGGTTGATTACGGGAAGGACAAGATAAAAATGTCATTCTACAATCCGCTGGACCCTGTGCCAAAACATGATTTTTATGCCAAAGACACTTGGTCGGGACGTATAAAGAACACCAGACCGTCACTGGATGTTCTGCGCAAACCAGTAAGTAAAACTTCAGAAGTGGTCATTTGTTAAGTTTGTGAGTCTAATTAATATTGTACGCGTTCATTATTGATTCTCTGTATATTCCTGTCAACAGCCGGACCCTGATGATCTTCCTCCACCACCAGAGGACGATGGACGGCCCAAAGTCAAGCTTGTTCGCTTTGGATGGGTTCTGGGAGTCATGGTGAGAAAGAAGCATTGATCAATTTTTATTTGATGTTATCCACATTTAATTTACTTAAGAATACTTCATAATACAAATCTGTATATATTTGATTGAATTATTTAATCAGAGTTTAGTTTGGTGTTTTCATTTCAGATCCGTTGTATGTTGAACATCTGGGGGGTGATTATGTACCTGAGACTGCCGTGGATCACATCTCAAGCTGGAATCAGTGAGTCAGTCCTCCAGCTGTTTTTTTTTTTTTTTTTTTTTTTTAATTCAGCTCAAATCTGTTCATTCTCAAACAACGTTTCTCAGCCAATTTTCTTTAGGCCATATCTACATCTACATCTACATATCTATCTTAAATTCTTCATTTTTGCTTGCAGTTCTGACCTACGTCATTATCTTCATGTCTATCACCATCACTACAATCACAGCAACCTCAGTGTCTGCGATCTCCACCAATGGGAAAGTCTACTCTGGTGAGAGAAATTAATTGTTTACCACAAGAACATGTTTTATTGGATTTCATGTTGGGATGACAAAAAAAGTTATAACAAAAAATATCTTTCCTCCAGGTGGCACGTACTTCATGATCTCTCGGAGTCTGGGCCCGGAGCTCGGAGCACCCATCGGTTTGCTCTTTGCGTTCGCCAACGCTCTCGCCTGTTCGCTCAACACAGTGGGGTTCGCCGAGACCGTCAGAGATGTGCTTAAAGTGAGACACACTCACAAATAAATGTATTTATTGTAAGGTTGTGGGAATTTCAGAGAGCTGCTCGAAGGGGGCTCTAATGGTTGTATTTGTCTGTTTTAGAAAGAACAGTTGTTTATATCTCACACACAATCATTTTCTCTATTTTCAGGACAATAGCGCTCAGATGGTGGACGATGTCAATGATGTGAGGATCATTGGGACGATTACTGTCATCATCCTCCTCTGTATCACATTTGCTGGCATGGCTTGGGAGGCAAAGGTAATGTCCTTTGCTTTGGTTTTTGCTCATTTCTCAGTACTGTCTCTTTTGACAGCATCGCTGCCATTGCTCTTCTTGGTTTTCACTCCTCCACAGGCTCAGATCCTGTTCTTCATCGCACTCTTGCTCTCCTTAGTTAATTATTTTGTGGGGACATTCATTCCCCCCGGGACGGAGAAGCAGGCCATGGGATTTTTTGGCTACCGCGGTGAGTACACAAGAACCTGATTGAATGCAAACTTCTAATGCATCCAATAAACTCCTGTTTATAAGTTACGGAGTCAATATTAACCAGCACTTAACCAGCTGACACTAGCACTTACCTTTTCTTGTCTATCATATTCTTGAAAAAAAATAAAAAAAATAAAACCTGGCTAGGTGTTCTGTACTAGACTAACTGAGGCTTGTCATGGCACTTGTATACTGTTGTTATTCTCTTGTTTGTCTGATTGCTTCTATTGTTCTCATTTGTAAGTCGCTTTGGTAAGAGTCTGCTAAATGATTAAATGTAAATATAAAATGTTTTCCTGCTTCAACAAACCAAACTAATATGGAAGACCAGTTCATCCATAAGAAAGAAACACAGACCCCGATACATTATAATTATGACATAAGTGAAAATAAGGACAATATATATTTTTTTATAATAGTATGTGAGGTTTTTCTCTCTTAATTATGACATTTTAGGCCAATTTACTAATTGAATTTCAAACTGACTTGTGTCACAATTCATAATTTATCCCATAATTAACTTGCTCTAAACTAAATGACTTAGTCTTTTTATCTTAATTGCCATTTTGCCATATTTTTTTAATTTTTGAAAATATTTTATATAAATCTCAATTAATTTCTACTTTATCTCACAATTTTGACTTTTTATCTAATAAATAATTATATATAATAATTATAAATAAGCATGTTGTATTTCTTAATTATTCCTTAGTATGACTTTTATAGATCATAATTGACTTAATATGTAATAATTTAGACTTGTTTCTCCCATAATCGACTTTATCTTGATTATGTTTAGGTATGTCATAAAATCTACATTTTATCTCACGATTTTGATGTTTTATTCCATAATTATGACTTACATCACCAAGTGATTGTGGTTCACCAGCTAGAGTATTTGGTGAAGTAACAGACAAAGCTAACCAGCTTTTATTCTCCCAGCTGACATTTTCGTGGAGAATCTGCTGCCTTCCTTCCGAGGCAAAGATGGATCTTTCTTCAGGATGTTTGCCATCTTCTTCCCTTCTGCCACAGGAATTCTATCTGGAGTCAACATCTGTGGAGATCTCAAGGTTTTCATTCAGTTTTTGTGCTTCAGTTGATGTGTCTTTGAAATGTTATAGAAATGACGTGTATGTCTGTTTTATTCCAGGATCCATCGGGTGGGATTCCTAAAGGGACCCTGCTGGCCATATTCTGGACCACCTTGAGCTATTTACTGATCTCAATCACAGTTGGTGAGATTAGACATCAGTGGTCAACTGATATGATTGATCGATTGAAGGATTGATTTTTTATGGCCAGTTCTATTGATATATTAGAGTGCGACTGAAATAATATCCCACTTTTTAAAAAATAATAGTGCATTACATAATTAGAATCAGCTAAAACATAAACTGGTTAGTATCCAGCTAGCAATTTTTGGTTCCCAAAACATTTTTGGGAATGTTAGATTTAGTTAAAAAATAAATAATGTTTCTTCAAAAAAACAACCAATTGGGAATTCAATGGGAATGTTAGGTGGCACGTAAGTATTAGCCACTATTCTGACACCATCAGCCAAACAGATTAGCGACCAAAGCTGATAATTAAACTATAAAGAACAATACTGTTATAAGACATATTTCTTTTACAATGAAATGTGTATTTTATTAATGAACCCCTCAGTAAGACACTTCCCTTTCTTCTCCCTCAGCTGCAACTGTTGTAAGAGATGCTTCTGGTAGTCTGAACGATAGTTTAGCACTCAATACTTCGATCCACTGCAGTGGTTTCGGCTGTAAATTAGGCTGGAATTTTGACCAGTGTGAGCAGAACAACACATGCAGCTTTGGACTGGCAAACCATTTCCAGGTGAGTGCATCAGTTGACAAAAACACGATTTGTATATTTGGTGAGTTCTGACTGCTGGAAAGAGGAGTAGATTTTACATTCATATCAATGCATTCGGCATAATCTTGATTATTTATTACTTACCCAGTATTTTAAATAATGGAAGATGGATGATCGATATTATGGCTTTTGTCTCCAGATTCTTGCCATAGTTTCAGGAACTGGGCATTTGATCACCATCGGGATCTTTGCTGCCACCTTGTCGTCAGCGCTGGGATTCCTGGTGTCTGCTCCCAAAATATTCCAGGTAGACCGTGTGGCTGTTCTGAGCATAGCGTTTTTTATTCAACATATGACTATAACATTTTATGTGTATTTTGTTGTTGTTATTGTCACAGTGTTTGTGTAAGGATAACATCTACCCCTATATCGGCTTCTTCGGAAAAGGTTACGGGAAAAACAACGAACCTCTACGAGGCTACATACTCATGTTCATCATCGCTTTGGCTTTCATCCTCATCGGTGAGTCCTGGATCTCCTCCAGATTAGAGGATCAGAAGTGTCTCTCTCTGAGGACACTTTAATGTTTGGTCTCATGTTGATGTTTTCAGGTGACCTGAACACAATCGCTCCTCTGATCTCCAACTTCTTCCTCTGCTCTTACGGCCTGATCAACTTCAGCACCTTCCATGCGTCAATCACCCAATCACCTGGTGAGAACCTGATTATCAGCATCCTTGTCATCAGTTTTGCACTGTGTAAACAACAAACTGGATAAATGGACAAATATGTTATAAACAAACATAAATAAATACATGTGAAATAGTTTGTCGTGTCTCGTAGGTTGGCGGCCACAGTATCATTACTTTTCTCCTTGGACGTCTCTGTTTGCTGCGGTCTTGTCTTTTGTCCTCATGTTTCTGTTCACCTGGTGGGCCGCTCTCATCACTTTTGCTATTGTGCTCTGCCTCTTAGGCTACGTCACCTATAAAAAACCTCGTGAGTAAATGATGTAGATTAGAACTAATACTTTCCAATTATAATATGCATCTGAGGTTCATAAATATTGTTATTGCTGCACCACTAAGTCTGTTTTCCATTAGCATGATATGTGAACACAGTAACTGTTGTCTGATCGTGTGTCTAGGGGTGAACTGGGGCACGTCTTATCAGGCGGGTTTCTACAACATGGCTTTGTCCTTCTCGATGTCTCTGACTGGTGTTGAAGACCACGTCAAAAACTTCAGGTTAAGATTATCAGCAAACTGTCCTTTTCAGCTCACGATACACCAGCCGCTCACATATAAACACTTTCTCTTAGGCCTCAGTGTCTCGTTCTGACCGGTCCTCCTAACAATCGTCCCGCTCTCGTGGACTTTGTGGCTACTTTTACCAAAAACACCAGCCTGATGATATGTGGGAACATTATCATGGTATATGACATTCATCTTATACAGATAAACGGATAGTTAATGCATCCTTGCTACATTAAATTATTTATTTCAAAACTTGAGATGGTGTTTTCTTGCTCTCTTTCTCTCAGGAGGATGAGAAGTCCAGTTTCCCGCAGCACAGCACTGATATGTTGGTGGACTGGCTCAATCAGAGGAAAGTTCGTTCTTTCTACACGTCCTTCACCGCTGACAGTCTGAAAGAGGGCGCACATAATCTCATGCAGGTACCACCATCGCTAGCTTCAGATCTGCTAGCTTTCTTCTTGTCATCTTGTTCTTCTCACACAGTCTTTGCTCTTCTTCTCAATGGTCTGTCTAGGCTTCAGGTCTCGGTAAACTGAGGCCCAACACTCTGGTTTTGGGATACAAGATGAACTGGCAGGAATGTAAACCGGAGAGCTTACAGGACTACATCAACACCGTCAGGTGAGCTACTGTCTCTGTTTACATTAATCAGTGAATATGTTACCTTTTGATGTTAGAATTTTGACGTTGTATGATGTTCCTCATTAAGCGATGCATTCGACTCCAGCTACGGCATTGCAATTCTGAGAATGATGGATGGATTGGACGTAATGGCTGATTTTCACAGGGCAGGTGTGTTTTATGCCATATGATGGATTGAAATTTGCTCAGCATTGCATTTTCAGCAATAAAATCAACAGGTTTGTTGTGTTTGAAGGCAGATCATTTGCTATCGATAACCAAGCATTCGACGCAGATGAAGTCCCACAATGTGAAAAAGACGAGACTGACCAGAATTCAGGTGAAACTAACACAAACGGTATTTTCTGTGCACATGAATTTCATTTGACATTAAATCATCATATGTGAATAGAAATTTAAATAATAAAATGGTATGTTCAGCATTTCAAGTCCTGATGTGATCACTCAGTCAGCCAATCAGAACGATTCCATTATATTAACAAAGCTGTGTCATTCCACTCGAGCTTCATTAGAAGAGATGATCTGACGACTGGCTAAATAAAGCTCCTTTATTGTCTCCTCATCCAGATATTTCTGATGATGGCTCGGACGAGCAGGTCAGATCGGTGTTTCAGACCAAACAGGGCAGGAAGAGCATCGACATCTACTGGATCTCTGATGATGGAGGTGAGACACAGCTGCTTCAATATGCTTAAAAAGATCGTAATTTCCATATTAGTTTTCTCCTTGTCAAATGCTATTGCTCTCTTTCAGGTCTGACTCTTTTAGTGCCGTATTTGCTGACCAGAAGGAACCGCTGGAAAAAGAGCAAACTCAGAGTGTTTATCTTAGGAGGCAGAGAAACCATGGAAGAAGACCGCAAAGAGTAAGTTGATCAACATTTTTGTAACTACATTTCTAGTTTTCTAATGCATTTCTAATGTTTGTCTTTGCAGCATGAAGATGCTGTTAAAGAGATTCCGGCTGGAGATTGAGGACATTGTCGTGATAACAGATGTGGATAAACCTCCTCTAGCGAAAAAGTGAGAAACATGTGCAAACATCCTCATACAGTAGATACTTTTATTGTAAAATGCATCTTTTAAGTAACTGTTGTGCTTTTCTTCCTCTCTGTTCCTGTAGCTTGCAGCGGTACGAGGAATCCATCGCCCCCTTCAGGCTGAGTGAAGAACAGGCCATAGGAGACGTACAGGAGCTCAAGAGACTGAGTCCATGGAAAGTGTCTGACAAAGACCTGGAGGCCATAAAACCAAAGGTGTGTGTTTGGAAGCATGTGGCGTTTTGATTCTTAATAAAACTTCTCAGTGTTAAAGCAATAATGCAAAATAGACAACAGTTTGTTATTGTGAAGCTGCTTTGATATGATGTGTGAATTAACAAATACATTCAACTCGAGTCTGATAATCAGTCCCTCTATCAAACTGTCTTTTGTTTTCAGGTGGAGAGGACAGTGAGACTAAACGAGATCATCAAGAAGAACTCAATTCATGCTGCTCTGGTTGTAATGTGAGTACAGATCATGGTTATTGCTGTTAATTAAAACCATTAAAAACGTTACTTAAAAAAAATTTAAAGTGTTGGTGCAAGGTTGGGGGTTCGATTCCTAGGGAACACATGATAGGTAAAAATTGTTAACCTGAATGTACTGTAAGTCGCTTGGGATAAAAGCGTCTGCTAAATGCATATTTGTGGCGTATTTTTGAAGAAGAACGCATTAAAGCATCTTAAAAATAACATGAGTACTTTAGTCAACAGGAAAGCTGAACTAAATAAAACAGTAAATTCTTAAAAAGGTCAAGTGAAAACATTTCTGAGTTGTTTTGTATGTTCGAAGTTTTCATGTAAGAACAAACATTGTCATTTTTTTAACTAATTTCAATCATTTAAGCAAACGAGTGACTGATAGTGTGTTTGTGTGTGTGTGTGTGTAACAAGTCTGTTCATTATAACACATGTCTATGTGCTTCAGTTCTCTTCCAGTCCCTGATGTCACCTGTCCTAGTTCTCTCTATATGGCCTGGCTGGACGCTCTGAGCTACGGTATCCACTGTCCTGCCCTGCTCATACGAGGAAACCAGGAGAACGTCATGACCTTCTACTGTCAGTAAATGTGACTTTTCATCAGTAATCACATCTGCATGGAGAGCTCAGCTGCTGTCAGTTCCAGTCATGTAAAGTGGTTGAATATATTGGTCTGAAATGAGCTGTTTAATTCTCTTGTTCAGTGACTGTGGCTGTATGCTTATTTCACATGTTCTTATGTCTGTTTAATCTATCTTTAATGATGCAGGTTAATGATTCAGCTAGAAAAGATTGAATAGAAATGGGAAAGCACTTTGTCTCTGAGCCCTCTCGTCATTTGAGGGTAGAAGTTAAATGCAATTTAATGCAACAAGACAATTATTATATTATAAAAATTAAACTTATTTGTTCATGCTTTGCAAAATTACATTTCATTGACCAAAACATTATAACCAATAATTAGGTATATTACATTTTGACTGAATAGAAATACTAATTATTATGAATTGCATGCATGTTTTGATCTGCTTTTCAATCTGAAAAATACAATTTAGCACAACAACGGACCTCTCAGCTTTCATTGTCTCATTATACCAAGTATAAAAACGTTACAAAAGTTATTCAATCCCATGAAAAGAAACAATTAAGCATCACAACATATATATTTCAGCTTAAATAAACAGACTTCATTGTTTGCATATTTCTCTATGCAGGTGTACCTTCACAATGCTCAAGCATATTTAAAACTCATTAACATAAAAAACTTCCTGCAACTTTCCTTTCACCTTACAAGACTATAACAGACATGAGTCTACCACAACACAACAAACATTATGTAAAGCAACACAGCCTGGGCAGATCGCAGGAAAAATAACTAATAGATATATCCATACTTTTCCAGTTGATGATTGCTTTAAAGGTCCTGTTTTTCGTGCTTTTTTTGAAGCTTTGATTGTGTTTACAGTGTGCAATATAACATGTGTTCATGTTGCGCGTGTAAAAAAACACAGTATTTTTCACACTATTCACACTATCTGTATACCGCTGTTTTCAATGTCATAAAAATAGACTGATAACTTCCTTGTTTCATAAAGTCCTTCCTTCAGAAATATGTAACAATTTTTGATTGTGCCAACGGTCCTGTGTTGTGATTCGACAGTAACTGAGCGCAGGCTGTCCTCCTGGAAAACAATTGGGCTAGTTTTAAGAAGCAAGTGTGCAGGAGCATATTCTGGAGATGTACTTATAATCACAGGAGCGTTTTACTAATGAGATGCGCATTAAAATCACATTTTTTTTTTTTTTTTACAGCCCTAACATCTAGTTAACAAAGCTAAACAGCGTTGCCCTCTGTATAATAAGTTACAGAAACTTTTAAACGCAGCAACTTAATTAATAAAATACAATTACCGGTTGTGGTCCATAAACAACGCCTTCTCCAGACAAAGAGGGAACTGCTCCATCTTTCAGGAAAAATCTTTGTACGAATCCGGCATTAAACTGATTGAGATCGAGGAAGCTGTCCTCAGCAAAATGTGCTGCACATAGTTTAACATGTTGATTATAATTTTCGGGAACCGAGTTAAACATGAATTGGAACCATTAATCTCAAAGTACAGCGTCCCTGGGAAGCCCAAACAAAGATGATTGGACTCCGAGATGAAAATAACAGCGTTTCGACGACATGGCGACAAACACAAACGCAGCTCTTTCTCTTCTCCGTCGGAGCGCAACAAGGCCACGCCCCCTTTTTGTGAATTCATGTGGGTGGAGGTTAGTGAAAAAAACTGTTTTAATGACGTCATTACTGCAGGAACTAGAGGGATGTAGTCTAAACGGGTCATTTTTCGTAAGCGAATTCTGTTCAATAAAATATCTCCCTTGGCATTGAACTTTGAGCTTTATAATTTTACAGATATTATTGATTAAAAAAAATTAAGGAATAAAAGGTTCTGTAAAATCAGATGAATGATATCTCTGTAAAATCCTTCAGAATGTAAGCAAGAATAAAACTAGCAAGAAAATAGCCTTTACAGATATGAATAACAATTAAAATGTGCACACAGTTTAAAGTGCAATAATAAAAACCAAACCCTTCTATTAAAGGTGTCATATGATGCAATTAAAATTTTTCCTTTGGTGCATAAAGAAGATCTGTAAATGTGCAAAGACTAAAGTCTCAAATCCAAAGAGATATTCTTTATCAAAGTGAAGACTGCCACGCCTCCCCTAAAACACCTCTTTCAAACATGCCCCACATGTCTACATCATTATGTGGATATATTTGCATAATGCCACCTGAATGTTCACACAAAGAAAAAAGGCGTCTCTTCAGTAACACCGTTAGTGTTGAAGCAGTCATGTCAGGGAGATGCTGTGTGTACCTAGACAAAAGCAAAAGCACTTTATTTGACCTTCTAAAAGTAGATGCATTTAGGAATCTTTAAGATTACTTACAACAGAACACCAATGCATGTAATGGATGACTGTATTGTGAAACTAGGAGAGGAGGTTATTCTGACTTTGCTACGACAATCAGGCGCTTCTGAATCCTCTACTGTAAGTATGTTTTGATATTAGTGTAAGTATTTGCTACTGAATGTTCAAATGCATAGTTTTGAAAGGGTCACGCAGTGGCGTCAGCTGTCTTAATGGTCCATGGCTTGTGTACTGCTAACACATAGGATCTTCATCACTGTGTCTGTTCGGGCCTGAACTGATGGTAAAACTAAGGACATTATTAACTGTCTTTACATTTATTTTGAAAGATGAAGCTACATTACGTTACATTTCCAACTAGTGCTTGTGGTGTTCGGCCAATCGCAATGCCCTGGGTCAGTTGGCCAATCAGAGCAGACTGTGCTTGTTAGAAGGAGGGACTTTGTAGAAAATTTCTCTTTTGAGAGAGGCGGGGCATAGAGGTTCTACAATAATGTACAGTATTTGAAAAATAATGTGTTGTTGAACATTAAAGCATCTCAACAAATTATGTTACAATGTCTGTCGTTTGCTTCTCCCACCACACTGGTGGAGAATGCAGGCAAGGCGGAGCCTAGACAACACAGTTGGGAAACACCTGGTGATGTCACACCCTCTCAATCGCAAAAGTTTGTGAAAACCCAGACTGGGATGGAGGAACGACGGAGACGGCCTCTCATGTTGGAGTTAGATCGATCAGGATGATAAATCAAATGCTCAGCACTTGGAAGTGTGAACTCACAAAGACTGAATTATACTTGCTAAAACACTACTGTAATGGACAATGTCAACCAGTTGTTGATGATTCTTTTCCAGAATTGACTCTATTTCCTGACTTTAAAGACTGCACTGGTCAACTGTTGAGTACAGAGAGACTCTCAGAAATGATTTGATGACATGGGAGGAAAATCTATAAGTAAAATGTTTGTTAAAATTGTAAATAAAGGCAAACTAAATGGTCAGGCTGACACTCCTTGGAGTGTCTTTCTTTTTTTCTGATCATCTGCACTTTTTTTCCTCAGAACGGAGAGAGTTCAAGCTTGTGATTGCCAGATGGCAATACTAAGTAAAAACTTTGACTTGGGGTGGGGGAGGGGTTAAACTCTTGACATCTGAGGGTCACAAGCTCCAAAACTTCCTGCCAATGCATGACAAGGCAAATGTTAGTTAAATATTGCAGATGATTGCTTAATCGAAAGAAGCAGAAATTATATAGTCTGTGTGTCCTTGTGCAGATTTGATCCTGCTCAGGGCAGGTTTTCCTGACGTGTCCAGACCCAGGGATTAATTCTTCACTGCTGTGTGTCACAGAGGGAAGATGTTTGTTCTGTGCGGAAACTGTGATGATGTGAACTGTCTGGACTCAGTGGAGTGTTAGGGGTCATTCACATATCGCATCTTTTGCACACTCAAGTTCGTTATTTCCAATGTAAGCGCAGTATGCACGCTCATAATGGAAGCGACACAGTCGCGATGCACACACTCCTTTATTCCAGGTGCAACCGCACCACATCGAGTGAAAAACATCTCAACTTTTCAGAATGCCACGAGCGCCCCTCGGGTCATGTGACAACTAACCAAACAGCTTCATCCTTTCCTGTAACAACGTTGAAAGCTCAGCCAAGAGCTGGTCAATCCATTTGACCAATAAATCCATTTACCCATTGCTGAAATTTCCGCATCTTCATGGAGAGAGCAGGTCATGGTTGCTTAGCAACAAAAGATGCCTCAGGAGCGCAACTACCCGAGCACTTTGGAAAGAAGGAGGAAGTTTATACATACATTATACACCTGAGGACAACCCCTGGAGGTAAAGACTGTCTATTGCTGTCCACTACATAGTCTATACACATGCTCACAGCGCATACCATTACAGAAAAAAATACAGGAGTTTCGTTGAATATAAAGAAGATGTGTTTTCCAAATGAGGGATCCAAAAAGTTTTTTGTAGTTATAAATGCATGAATTTGATTGAAAAAAATCAGTGCTTTTCAACCATGTTCCTGGATCTGCCCTAATGTTGGATGTTTTGACAACACAGTCTCACCCCTATTCATCACATACTGCCGTTTCACATACTGTCCCCGGGGCTAAATTATGAAAGACCTTAGTATCAGTAAGATCTGATGATATTGGTTCTGCTTTCGGAACTGGAGGGGAAAAAATTTATGTAGGCTACTATGTATTTTTGCTTTATAATGTTATCATGCACATTTTATCTCACCAAATATTTCAAATGTGCGATTATATTAAGACGTTTGTCTGTGAGATCTACGAGATCTCTCATGCGCGGCCCGGAGGCTGTCTTTCAGTAACACACACACACAACAAAGAGCGCGGCGCATGCACCGACATAACAGTATGAAAACTCCCGCTTAATAAGAAAGAGTGACGATGACGAAGAGATTTGCTTATGTAGCGCCTCCTACAGGTCACCAGGGCACCACGGCTGAATGGACACCCAGGTGAGTTAAACAAGAGGAAACGTGGACCAGTACCTCTAGGTTCATAAGGAGCAGTAGTGAGAGATTGGAAAAAACAACAGACAACCAACAAAGGTAAGTTCAAATTATATTGAAAGATTTATATCAAGGCAAATGATAAATGAAAATAATTAACAAATGATTTCTCTTTCAGGTAAAGGCAGCAAAAATGGAAAATACTGATGATCAACAAAATAACAATGAAATTACTGATTGATAATAAATGCAAGGAAAATAAATAAACTGAGCTATGGGTTTGTTTTCTTATTAAAATGATCTGTTATTTATCCTTTATTTTATTTTTTCTTTTAGGACTTATTCCTTTTAAATCTTTTTGAAATCAAGACTTGTAGTATATTACTTCTAGTTTAGTGTATACAAGTTTGCTAGTTTAATTTTATTTTTACCTAATTATCTTTTAGATCTTTTTGATCATTTATTTAAATCGTTATAGATTTTAGATTATTTAACTGGAGCTACGCTAGCCTATTTCAATTGTTTGAGTACTCTTTAGCTTTAAATTTGAATGTGATATTCAAAGACTATTCGGCAAAAAAAATAAAAAAAATAAATAAATAAAAATTCTTACACTTCAAATATTTCACCCAATAAACCTTATCTTCAAATTAAATCAATACAGGTATTGAAACGATCGCGACGCACACGCGGTATGACGCGCTCGTTTTTCCTGGGTGCGTCTGCACAGCATAGAGTTAAAAACATCTCAACTTTTCAGAATGCAGCAAGCGCACCGCAGGTCATGTAACTTCCTCATCTTTTCCGTAACAACTTTGAAAGCTCAGCCAAGATGAAGGAACAGCTGATAGCCGTATGTGGATTTTTAAATTACTTTAGTAGCAGAGCTACTGCAAGCAGTTTTTAATGCTGCAAATCCATTTATCCATTGCTGAAATTTCCGCGTCTTCATTGGAGAGAGCAGGTCATGGTTGCTTAGCAATGGCAGACTCCTCAGGAGCGCGTTCCTAGCGTTTTCCACGCGTTTTAAGACGTGATATGTGAACAGCCCCGTACAGTACGAAAACTCCTGCTTAATACAAAGAGTGACTATGGCGGAGACAGCAAAACGTTCCAAAGTGTGGTTATTCTTCACTAGAGTTGATGCAGACAACGCTGGTTGTCATAAGTGCAACATAATTTTTGCATGTCAGGGCGGAAACACAAGCAATCTGTCAAAGCATCTTTCAAAAGTGCATTATGTGCAGACAGAGAAATGCAAAGTTTTCGACTGCCTAACACAACACAAAGTACCAATAAGAATACCGTTAAAGTACCAGACCGTTAAGCAGTATCGGTAAGAGTAGTAATACCATTTAAACCTTAATGATACCCATCCCTAGTAACACCCCTCATTTCCCAAATTGGTCTGAGAGAGCTCTGAGAGACCCGCGGCCAGTCGCCGCTATATCTCCAGCCCCAGACTGTTGCCAAAGATACCTTTTTTCAAGTTATCTGCTGATATTTCTGTTTTGTTTTTTATCGCCCTCTCTGCGGGTTGCTCATTTGCCTTATTCTCTCAGAAGAACATTTAAGTTTTCATTAAAGTCTCTATTTTCTGTTGAACAGCATTTGGGTCCTCACTTACCTCTGTAACATTAATAATTTAATTAGATTTCATAAATAGGAAGAACAAAAAATAAAAAGACTAAAAAACTAGAATTTATTGTAAATCAACAGTTTTGATCTATTTGCAAACAATTTTTATGTTTTATTTTGAAAGAGTCACACTCTTTATCATGTCGAAAACTGCTTCATAATGTTGGTTCTCTCACATTGTGAACAAATAAATAATGTTAACCTATATTTTTCATTTAAAATGGCATAATTCCCCAACAATGTTACATTAAATATACCCAGCTAAATCAGTCCTGATATTGATACTGTCATTCTAACAGCTGTCTGAATATTTTTTTTGTTGATTGTAATCCATTTCATACCATTCTATCAAAGTTATCTGACATTATCAAGATGACTCAAGAACAAGTCAATCTTTCGTTCATTATCTGGCTCGGCTCGGTGTTCATCTTCAGTTCTCTCTTCACAGCAGTTCAGTCAGTATACTGTTTGAGTACATGAATTACTCCGGAACATTGGTTTGTTTGAACTTAGAGGGAGTGTCAGTGTTGCCCCCTTGGACAATAACAACGACAGCTTTTCTTTTCTAGTAGATTTATTTGCCCCGGTTGTTTTTCTCTTTTGTTTTCTGTGACAGATTCTGGGGCTGAAAGTTTTAACATGAACAAAAGGTGTTAACTCTCCTTCTTCTTTCTCCTTCTTTTCCCACTACTCTTTTCTTCTCACAGCGCCCACAACAGTATACATAATTTCTGAAACTTTCAACATTTATCCTCTACATTATATTAGTAACAAATATCTACAATAAACACAGACATGAAACAAATTAAATAATTATCTAAATTTCAATCACTGAAAGAAGGGTCACAAGTCAGTTCTAACATGTACGTGTTCTTAGAATGAACACAAAACAACAAACTTTGATGTTTATGGAAACTCACAACATAAGAAACAGAAAAAGTATTCTTGCAGATCCGAAGTCTGCACTGTGCGTCTGTTTGCCTCTAAATGTTATGGTTTTTCCCCATTTTTCTGTCTTTATCCCCATCAAATGTTACTATCGATATAGCCGTAGTCATATTCGCTCAGTTGTAGGTTAGGGATATTATACAGTCTTATTATGCCACTTTATCTTCACTCAGACCATCTTCAGAATCAGTGAGCGCTTGTTCGCTAGAGCCGGCCAGAGCGCTGCATACTAAGTAGCCACGCTTCCCTCGGAGGGCGGGGGCAATAACAAAAGAAACAAAAGCCGGCTTTATCCAGTATGGAAATACAGACAGACAATGAAACGCCCCTACTGCATGCTAGAATCTCAGACAAACAAGCTGATTTCAACCTCAAAATGTACACTTTTAAATATACCAATACTGCTATCTCAAACACAGAGAGGCTTCTTTGTGATATAAACCAATTTTGAACAAAAAAAAAACACCTCTTTCTCATTTTGCTCGAAAGT
Organism: Carassius gibelio; assembly: GCF_023724105.1. NCBI lineage: Eukaryota > Metazoa > Chordata > Actinopteri > Cypriniformes > Cyprinidae > Carassius > Carassius gibelio. Next base: position 2,974,295 of record NC_068402.1, read on the forward strand.
TGTGCTGCCGACTTGTGTCACTGGTTTCCATGACGGGTCACATTTTCGGAACCCGTCTCACCCGTAAAGCCCTCTGCATCACAGGTGATCCCACCCACCCGTCTCACAGCTTCTTCAGTCTGCTTCCATCAGGGAAGAGACTGCGGAGTCTCCAGGCCAGGACCAGCAGACTGAAGGACAGCTTCATCCACCAGGCTGTCAGGAAACTGAACTCGTTCCCGAACTTGCCCCCCATCCCTCTTCTGCCCCAGGCACCACTGAACTATGAAACCATTTTGCACTCTATCTGCCATGTGCCTTGTACTGCTTTTTTTACTTAGCTTTAATTTAATTTTATGTCTTTTTTTACATTCCCTTATTGTATAGTTGTATCTACATTTTATATTTGATCTAGAGTTTTAGGCTCTACTGTTAGTGTAATCTGTATGCACCAGGGTCTGAGAGTAATAGAATTTTGATTCTCTGTATGTATGTACTGTACATGTGGAAGAATTGACAATAAAGCAGACTTGACTTGACTTGACTGATTAGCTGATCTAAATGCAACTGTATAAGAGATCTTTCAACTAGTTTCCTGCTCTTGGAACTCATATGTAAATACATTTACACAATATGCACCCTTTGTGCTATATTATGTAGCTTCTGCTGTTAAAAATGGCTTGAGTTTATGTGAACATGAATTTTAGTATTAAATAGGAACTGGTATCTGGTTTAGAGCCCTGCACGGGCCTCAAATCTAGACCCGAGCCCGGCCCTGGCCCGAGACGCTCAGGCCCTAGCCTGACCCGTGTCCGACAGCTCATCAGAATTATCAGCCCAAGTCCAGCCCGAGCCCGTGTTTTTATTTATTTATTTATTTATTTATTTTATTACACAGCGGAAGCCTGCCCTATTTGCAGCAATTAAAAAATTGGTCAGTTATGTGTTATGTTTCTTTTCATTTCTTTCTTCATTTCTTTATCAAGTTAGTTTAGAAAAATGTTTGAAGCATTTAAAAAAAAAATGACGATTAGCGTTAAACAGCCGAGCCGACAGCAAGTAGCCTAAAACATATTTAATCAATTAAGCCTCTGCTAATACTTTACTGGGCTACAATAAAATCCATAAATATAAAACACTTCAAGCATATCACACATACAGTTAGTTTAATAAATGTTTATTTATTTAAAAATATAAATAGAAGGATAACCCAAAAAGGCCCGAGGCCCGGCCCGTATGTCAGCTATAACGTGAAAATTGGCCCGAAGCCCGGCCCGAGGGGCATAAATAAGTCGGGCTGAAATGCAGGGCTTTAATCTGGTTTGACCCCTTGTCTGGTCAAATCATTGCAGGCCTTGATGTCCTCATATACATGTTAATAAAAACAAAAAGAAAGAAAAACGAGAAAAAGATTAAAGGGAATAAGGAAAATGAGAGACAAATGCAAGCATTATTTGTAACACCAGTGAATGAAAAGTACTGTTATATAAGTTTAAATTATATGAAGAGAGCAATAGTACACTGATATACTCTGTGTATCTGATTTCCATAAACTGTCCACACAGAGATGCGTTTAGCTGTTCAAGGCCAAGTCATGGTTTCGTGTAGACTGATATTTCTTGAGATGAGGGGAAAAAAAAAGATCGGATAGGGAAAGCTCTGGCTTTGTGTGGATGTAGCCTAAGAGTTGTTGTCACGATTGGTAAACCGTGATCTCTGGGTTTTGCACTTTGTGGGTGAAGTCTGTGTGTTACGCGTCAGCACTGATTCGTTTGTGGACGTCTCCGTTAATTGTCATCAGCAACAGCTGTAACTCATTACTTATCCCTATATATTGGCTTGTCTAGCGTCTTGTGTTCGTGAGAGCGTTGTTTCATGTTTGTAACTTATGCCTTGCTTTCTTGTGTTTTTCTGTGTTGGATATCCGTGTCTCCCCGGAACCCCGTCCACTCTACGCAACCCACCACCAAGCAACACCACTTACCTTCAGCTCGCTTCCCCGCAGTTCCTGTGTCTCCCTCTCCTGCTGACAACTCACCTCCGACTTCCGGATTCGTCATTCCTCACCAACATCTTGGACTGTTTATTCCTCCCAACGTTATTTGTGTCTCAGTTTTGTATTGTCTCATTGTTTTCATTAAATCTCATTAATCTCGCAGTTCTTTCCTGCCACTCCCAGTCGTTACAGTTGTGTGTTGCTGTTGTCTTTTATTTGTATGTGTCATTACATTCACGAGTTCACCCTTACATCTAATCTGAAGGCAAATAGTAGGCATATTTTGGCGTGCTGTCCTGGGGGAGGGGTCCGGGCCCGGAGCATAGCCCGAACCCAAATAACTCCCCCTATCCCTAATTTGGGATAAATAGATTAGAAGTGAGGAGTTGGGGTGGAGGAGGGTTGCCGAAAAACTGTCGTGGGACAGGAGGTAGGAAGACTGGATATATATACACGCTTGCGTGCTATTTAAGATGATTAGCTAAACGAGATGCACCTGTGCCAAATTGGATGATTATCTGATCGTGCTTCTCCCGAACTTTGTTAATAAAACCACATTTATGTGCAAAACACTTATAACAGATACTAATGGTGATACAGAATATGTTCAAAGTTTGTGAAAATATTGTTTAGTTTGGGATGCAGAAACATGCTGTTGGTCACTGACAGTATCATAGCTGAAAGAAAATGGAAAACAGAAATGCAAATGTTGAGGTGGACAGAACAGACACCACTCTCTAACACATTCAAATGAACACTCTTCCAGAGAATTGCACATACAAACACCAACACATAAAAAAAAAAAAAAAAAAAAAAAGGAAAATCGTGAATGTGGAAGATTTTTTTTTAAGAGTAGCCTAATAAACAAATAATGTGATGCTGAGTGAGTGACGAGAGTAGATACAATCATCACATCGTTTAAGAAACATCAGACTCAGGACAGAAACACACAACCTCTAAAGTAAGAATAACTTGTAAGCTCATTTGTAATTGTCACTGAAATTGTTTAACACCAAAATGAATCAGTGAATATTTAACATCTGAGTCTTTCGATATCTTTTATCTTCAGAAATGGACCAAACTCTGTATTTCATTCTTCTTCTCATTGGTGAGTGTGTTTGTGGTTTTATTCATGATTTCTAGTTTCATTAGGTTTGATCCTGTTATGAAAATCATTAAAGCAGCATCTCTCTTTCACAGCTCTCTGCTCCGTATCTGAATGTGTTCAGCATCAATATCACTTTATAAATGAGAAGAAGACCTGGACTGAAGCTCAGAGATACTGCAGAGAGAATTACACAGATCTGGCCACCGCTGACAACATGAACGACACGAACGAGCTGAAGAAGAGTGTGAATGATTCAAGTGTTCAGAATATCTGGATTGGGCTGCAGAAGACGGGTCGTGATGAATGGAAGTGGTCTTCAGGTGAACCTGCGCTCTATCTGAACTGGGCTACTGGGCAACCAGAAGGCAGAGATTATTGTGCTATGATGACAAAGGGAAAATTTGAGGATTTGCCATGTAGTAATACCAAACATTTTATCTGCAACAACAGTGAGTATAGATACTTAAAATCACAACAACACTTCATTTATAGATGTACATTTAAAGATTTTATTATAATTTATTGTAATTTTCATTAATTTCTAATGAACTAATTTACTGTCCAAGTAAATGTTTCTGGGACGGGTCAACATTTTAGCTGCAGTGTAACAATGTCATCTGTTTGATAATTCTCTCATCCAAGTCTTTGTGTCTGAATCCAGTGTTATAGAGAGACATATAAGAGCTTTATAATAATCATGATGTTCCCAGATGTTACTTTATGTTAAATATGTTTCATCTTTAAAATAATCCTGAATATATTGTGAATATTCAATATGTCACTAGCATTAGAAGCAGCTCAAGCTGAATGACATGTTTCTGATCTTTCCATCGCTGCTTCTGTTCAGATACAAACCATAAATCAACATAAGAATAATAAACAAAATTATTCATCAATCTTCTCATGTGTTGTTCTTAAAGCAAACACAGGACTTGTCTTAGTCGATCAGCTGAAGAGTTGGAGAGCCGCTCAGAGTTACTGCAGACAGAATCACATTGATCTGGTCAGTGTGAGGAACCAGAACGAGAATCAACAGGTTGAACAGTTCATTACTGATAATCATTCATCTGAATCATGGATCTGGATCGGTCTGTTCAGAGACTCATGGCAGTGGTCAGATCAGAGTGACTCTTCATTCAGAGACTGGGACACTGGTGAACCTGATAATAATGGAGGAAATGAAAACTGTGCAGCTCTTAATGCTCAGAGAAAATGGTTTGACGTCTCTTGCACCAATCAATATCCTTTTGTGTGTTATGAAGGTGAGTAGATCTTCACTAAATGTAGTTTCATAACAAGGTTCGGGAGAAGCACGTCAGATACTTAACCTAATTAGCACAGGTGGAACCACTCAAGATAATCAACCTTAGGGTATAAATACAGCTGAATCAGCCTACCTGTCTCTATTGACGGTTTATCAGCATGCCGGTTCGCTTCGTCTGTCACCTTACCACGGACCCATTTTTCGTACCAACGAAGAGAGCTTCACCGGGGATTTATAAGACCTGCTGCTTTTGCCGGACCCGCAATCTTTCCTACCCAGTCAAACACGACCATTGAGCAGCATTAAGCGTCATCGCGACAGCTGCTCTCCTCGTCAAGCCACAAGTCGTGGCCAATAGACCGTGCAAGCTCCGAGCTCGCTCGCTCGACACAATGATCATGCCGCCCGAGACCGAGCTCTCCTCGAGCTGGAATCCAACCAGCCTGGGCCGCACCCAAGTTCTCACGGCAACAAGGCTCTCACTTCCCGTTGCGACTCAGCCTTTCACACCGGCGTTCCGGCCGAGTTGCAGTTTGACCGCGCGATGTTAACCAACACATTTTCAGGCGAAAACTCTAAAAGCAGGTTCATTGGATTTTACGGCAGTTGGCATCCAAAGTGTTGCATCTAAAAGCAGGTTCGCGGCTAAAGTTTGTTAAATGACGTCATGACGCAGTTCCATCTTCTACTAGTGTTTTGTGGTGGTTTTGGCAAACCAGCGTAAAGATGCATTACCGCCACCTGCTGATCTGGAGTGTGGAGTGCGCATAGATTTGGACTACAGATACAAACGTAGATCCGTCAGATGATAATGCCACATTTAACCACGAACAAAGGCATTATTTCCAGTCTTCATCCACACTGAAATGTCCAAGACATTACATTTGCCTTACCGAGCACGTTTAAACCTCACTGAAATGATACAATAATGTTCCATGATAAGTTAAAATAAAAAAAAAAAAAAAAAAAAAAAAAAAAATTATCTCCATGCAATTTTTCTGGCAGGACCAAATTATTTAGGGACTTATTTAGTGATCACTCAAAATTCATGTAAAACGCATCTGCCCTCGTGTTTTCGGTCGGTCGTACGGTCGCCTTTTCAGGACCGTAATATGAAAAACAGGCAAGTAAATATCTTTAGAAACCACTTAGAAGCGAATAGCACATAACTGCTATTAACCCATTTGCTTGCAAGCATCGCCGACGGCCCCAGTTTATTATTGTTTCACTTCCACAGCACGTTAAACTTCACTCTGACTTGATATGGATAAACCGTGCATCAATTGAAAGTCTAAAGACTCTGGCTTCGATATTTGACCAATATTTCGATAAAACATATTTTCAGTGACAGTTATTTAGTAAATTATATCAGGAATACGATTCCTATTCCTGAACGGTAAAACGTTGAAGTGTCAGCTCATGGACAAACGTCGATAATGTATCTAGTCAGAAAGAATCATGAGCAGAAACATTTTTATTTTGGGTATGTAATTTCCGTCTCCATGCAAAATGGGGGGTGACTGGTACGTTACTGCTATAATCATGTCCTCGGGTACAATGTCTTGCAAGACTAAACATGCTTCATCGTTTCCAAAACCCTTTTTTTTTTCCACAGTCCATACAACAACATGAAAACAGCCTTCCAAACGTATCCGCCCGGGAGACCGCCTAAGAGCCCGGAGGCCAAATGAGAGGAAAAGATGCTTTTCCAACAGTAACATAATAATGTGGACAATGCTTGAGGAATTGTCAAATCAGGCAACCAATTGCTAAGCTGGTAACACAGTAGGCTACCCATTCATTTTTTGCTTGCCCCATCAAATGTTACTAACCCTTTTTACTCTTCCCGCAGCCAATATCTACAGCAGCCGAAAGCAAGTAGCCTTTCCTGTACCTCCTCACTGCCGCAGCTCCCGCAGAAGCCTTTCCCGTATCTCCCCACTGCCGCAGCAGTGTCTGCTCCCGCAGGAGCCTTTCCTGTACCTCCTCACTGCAGTATCTGCTCACGCAGGAGCTTTTTCCGTATCTCTCCACTGCCACAGCAGCGTCTGCTCCCGCAGGAGCCTTTCCCGTACCTCCTCACTGCCACAGATCTCCCCACTGCCGCAGCAGTGTCTGCTCCCGCAGGAGCCTTTTTTGTATCTCCCCGCTGCCGCAACAGTGTCCACTCCTGCATGAGCCTTGTCTGCATCTCCCGCATTTGGTCTTGCAGCGAGAACTGTTCTAGTAGAGCTCTTACGTTTTCTCTTTTGTCCAGTGAGCATTGGGTCTCTCAGCGGACACAGTGTGAGAAATCTCCCGGTCAAGCTTTCATTTCCCTCTTTCCCATTTTCTCTTTCTGTCCAGCGAGCATTTGGTCTCACAGCGGACGCAGTGAGAACTTTCCCGGTAGAGCACTTACCTTTTCTCTTCCGTCCAGTGAGTATTGGGTCTCACAGCGGACGCAGTGTGAGAAAATCTCCCGGTCAAGCTCTCATTATCTCTTTTCCTGTTTTCTCTTTCTGTCCAGCGAGCATTTGGTCTCACAGCAGACTCAGCGAGAACTTTCCCGGTAGAGCACTTACGTTTTCTCTTTCGTCCAGCGAGCATTGGGTCTCACAGCGGACGCAGTGTGAGAAAATCTCCCGGTCAAGCTCTCATTTCCCTCTTTCCTGTTTTCTCTTTCTGTCCAGCGAGCATTTGGTCTCACAGCGGACGCAGCGAGAACTTTCCCGGTAGAGCACTTACGTTTTCTCTTTCGTCCAGCGAGCATTGGGTCTCACAACGGACGCAGTGTGAGAAAATCTCCCGGTCAAGCTCTCATTTCCCTCTTTCCTGTTTTCTCTTTCTGTCCAGCGAGCATTTGGTCTCACAGCAGACGCAGTGAGAACTTTCCCGGTAGAGCACTTACGTTTTCTCTTCCGTCCAGTGAGTATTGGGTCTCACAGCGGACGCAGTGTGAGAAAATCTCCCGGTCAAGCTCTCATTTTCCCTCTTTCCTGTTTTCTCTTTCTGTCCAGCGAGCATTTGGTCTCACAGCGGACGCAGCGAGAACTTTTCCGGTAGAGCACTTACGTTTTCTCTTTCGTCCAGTGAGTATTGGGTCTCACAGCGGACGCAGTGTGAGAAAATCTCCCGGTCAAGCTCTCATTTTCCCTCTTTCCTGTTTTCTCTTTCTGTCCAGCGAGCATTTGGTCTCACAGCGGACGCAGCGAGAACTTTCCCGGTAGAGCACTTACGTTTTCTCTTTCGTCCAGCGAGCATTGGGTCTCACAACGGACGCAGTGTGAGAAAATCTCCCGGTCAAGCTCTCATTTTCCTCTTTCCTGTTTTCTCTTTCTGTCCAGCGAGCATTTGGTCTCACAGCGGACGCAGTGAGAACTTTCCCGGTAGAGCACTTACGTTTTCTCTTTCGTCCAGCGAGCATTGGGTCTCACAGCGGACGCAGTGTGAGAAAATCTCCCGGTCAAGCTCTCATTTCCCTCTTTCCTGTTTTCTCTTTCTGTCCAGCGAGCATTTGGTCTCACAGCGGACGCACCGAGAACTTTCCCGGTAGAGCACTTACGTTTTCTCTTTCGTCCAGCGAGCATTGGGTCTCACAGCGGACGCAGTGTGAGAAAATCTCCCGGTCAAGCTCTCATTTTCCCTCTTTCCTGTTTTCTCTTTCTGTCCAGCGAGCATTTGGTCTCACAGCGGACGCAGTGAGAACTTTCCCGGTAGAGCACTTACGTTTTCTCTTTCGTCCAGCGAGCATTTGGTCTCACAACGGACGCAGTGTGAGAAAATCTCCCGGTCAAGCTCTCATTTTCCCTCTTTCCTGTTTTCTCTTTCTGTCCAGCGAGCATTTGGTCTCACAGCGGACGCAGCGAGAACTTTCCCGGTAGAGCACTTACGTTTTCTCTTTCGTCCAGCGAGCATTGGGTCTCACAACGGACGCAGTGTGAGAAAATCTCCCGGTCAAGCTCTCATTTTCCCTCTTTCCTGTTTTCTCTTTCTGTCCAGCGAGCATTTGGTCTCACAGCGGACGCAGTGAGAACTTTCCCGGTAGAGCACTTACGTTTTCTCTTTCGTCCAGCGAGCATTTGGTCTCACAACGGACGCAGTGTGAGAAAATCTCCCGGTCAAGCTCTCATTTTCCCTCTTTCCTGTTTTCTCTTTCTGTCCAGCGAGCATTTGGTCTCACAGCGGACGCAGCGAGAACTTTCCCGGTAGAGCACTTACGTTTTCTCTTTCGTCCAGCGAGCATTGGGTCTCACAACGGACGCAGTGTGAGAAAATCTCCCGGTCAAGCTCTCATTTTCCTCTTTCCTGTTTTCTCTTTCTGTCCAGCGAGCATTTGGTCTCACAGCGGACGCAGTGAGAACTTTCCCGGTAGAGCACTTACGTTTTCTCTTTCGTCCAGCGAGCATTTGGTCTCACAACGGACGCAGTCTGAGAAAATCTCCCGGTCAAGCTTTCATTTTCTCTCTTTCCTGTTTTCTCTTTCGGTCCAGCGAGCAATGGTCTCACAGCGGAGAAAGGCACAAACTCGCCTGATCAGTCGCTCCAAATTACAATTGCTCCCCGTTGCAGGCCAGCAGGGCCCGTCAGTCCAGGTACAGTGAGCCGCCATCACAGGCCCACTGGACAAACATTCAGACCCTTTCTCGAGATGCCAGCCCGCCAAACGTGGCACTCATTTGGGGGGGTCTTTAGTTCGGCCGGCTGTCCTCCTGCTCTTTAGCTTTTTGGGGGGTACTCTAGGTTCGGGCCATTCCCGAGCTCGGAGCCCCTTCCCCGGACAGCACGCCAAATACGCATTATAATATTCAGTTAATTATATGTAAGTGTGAACTCGTGAAATGTAGTTTCATAACAAGGTTCGGGAGAAGCACGTCAGATACTTAACCTAATTAGCACAGGTGGAACCACTCAAGATAATCAACCTTAGGGTATAAATACAGCTGAATCAGCCTACCTGTCTCTATTGACGGTTTATCAGCATCCCCCCTCCACCCCTTCTCCTCCACTAGAGTTCACTTTACACTTTCATATACGGGGGGGTACTCTAGGTTCGGGCCATTCCCGAGCTCGGAGCCCCTTCCCCGGACAGCACGCCAAATACGCATTATAATATTCAGTTAATTATATGTAAGTGTGAACTCGTGAAACACACACACACTCCATCATCACCTCCAGATCTCTTCAAGTTCACTCTACATGTCTGACATGACAAATTCATCCCCAGTGTTTGTTCTGCATGTTGTTTTTGATCAGTCTCTCTCTAGTTTCTGCTTGTGCTTGGTTTATCTGCAGATCCTGAACTGATTGTGATCCGAGAGAATGTGACGTGGTCTGAAGCTCTGAGATACTACAGACAGAATCATGTGGATCTGGTCTCGGTTCATTCAGAAGAGATGCAGCGTCGTGTGATGAACGTGGTTAAACGTGCGTCTACTGCGGAGGTGTGGTTGGGTTTACGTCACTCCTGTACTGTGGGCATCTGGTTCTGGGTGAGTGGAGATACCGTGTGCTATCAGAACTGGGCTCCAGGGAACGGCACATCAGAGGAGGACTGTGAACACACAGTGAGATCTGGAGCAGTTCAGTCTGGAGGAGATCAGCGCTGGATCAGTCTTCCTGAGACTCACAAACTCAACTTTATCTGCAGCAGATATTCAGAGTGAGAGGAAACACAGAACTTTATATAAAATAAGAAAAGCTTGTGTGTTTATTCCCTTTAACTACATTTTCATTCACCACTTTGTAAAGGAATAATTTGAATAATATTTGTCTCAACAGGCAGTCGCATCTAAGGGTTAAAAATACAAAAACGTTCTGCACACTCAGCGTGTGTGTGTGTGTGTGTGTGTGTCATTTACTAACTTCATTGAGTTTTGTGATAGTCAAAGAACATCATAGACTCTCAATTAGATATACATGTATACTAGTTTCTATTCTATCGTGATATAAATAATATAACTGAAGTGTGTGATATTAGATTTTTTTAGTGTTTTAAAGATCTGTGTATGTTACCGCAACTACTTCTCTCTCTTACACTGAGTTTCATGTATCAAGATTAGAAATGACTTGTTGAATATGAATCAGTGTGCACCAACATTGTATGCTAAATTAACTAATGTTTATTATTTGAGGACTGAAGGTTGGGTATAAAATCTCTAGAAGTATTTTGCACAAAATATTAAAGAATGTGTCAAAAACATCAGCTCAAATAAACTCCTGTACAACCAGCAATCTAATCTCCTTCTTAGACTTTTTCCCAACACCAGAATTATAGAATCCAACTTGGTTTTAATCATAATTCATTAATATGTTTGATTGGAATGGTGACTCCATTGCAGAGCAAAATAATTACATAAAATTAGCACTGTTAAAAAAATGAGAAATTAACTGTTGACTAATGATTGCTAATTAGATCAAATTAATGAACAGTTTAACCAAACTTATTTTACCTGGAATAAATACAATTCTGACATTTTTGTGTGTAAAGTCTGTCAGAAATATCTGCTGTGTACCTGATGGCAGCTGTCACACACAGTTGCTAGGCGACAGGAGTGGTGGGCGGGAACAGCTGGTGATACAATCAGGACATCTTCATAGACCATAATCTCATTTAACAACGGCCACTTTCAACTTTGTGGACTTTGAAGGATGCAGCCTCCGAATTGGGACGCAGTTACACTGTAACATTCCTGTTTTTGCAAATAAAACCGATAAATTAGACTGAATGAAATGTAAATATATACAAATATATACAATAACACTCACTGTTTATCTCAATGTTTCACATCAGAGATGCAAATTGTCCAGCCTGAATGTCTAAACGTGGTGTGGATGTAAACAAATGAATGAGGATTTGTTTATATGCAAACATAAGCATCTTTTATCTGAGCTCTAAGCCTCTGGACCATGCCTGCAAAATTAGCAGAAAGAACTATATTCCAAACACTGTGGACACACGCTACTCTCCTCAAAACCTCAAGGACACCAAAGTGCACGTTTACAAACCCAAAGGAAACAGACAGATGTGTGACAACCACCAAGGAATTTCAGGAAAAATCCTTGCAAGAATCCTCCTGAACGTCTCACTGTGCACTTAGAGCAGGGTTTACTCCCCGAGAGTCAATGTGACTTCAGGACACAACGAGGAACAGTAAACATGATATCTGCTGCCTAACAACCTCAAGAGAAGTGCCAGGAACAAACTGTTGACCTTAACACTGCAATCATAGACTCAACCAAGGCATTCAATACCTTAAGTTGTGAGGGGCTTTTGAAGATCATGAGTATATTTGGTTGCCCTGAAAGATTCATTTGCATAACATGCCAATTCCACACCGGCATTGTGTGCTTGATGATAGAGATCTAGCTTTCACAGTTACAAATGGAGAGAAGCAAAGCTGTGTTTTTGCCCCCACACTGTTCAGCATGATGTTTCCTGCAATGCTGACAGATAAGTAGATAAGATCAAGGTCCATGTGGCCAGACTTTGTCTTTATCCTAACATTACGTCATGTTTGCTGATGACTCCGCCCTGAAAACTGTGGTGATGTACCAGCCTGCACTGATCTGGAATTTCATATGCTTCTGTGTCAATCATTCTGGCTGCCGAGGGAATTTACAGCGGTAATAATCACAGCTGTTTACTTTCCTCCTCAAGCTAACACAGACCAGGCACTCAGTTGTGACATGTTCCGGACAGCGTCTGATGATGACATAGAGGTGTACTCAGAAACTGTAACGTGTTTCATCAGGAAGTGTGTAGAAGATGTAGTGCCGACAAAAACAATCCGCATCTACCCCAACCAAAAACCGTGGTTAATAGCGAAGTTCGAGCAGCCTTGTAAGCACGGACGTCTGCTTTTAATTCCAGGAATGCTGATGATCACAAACAAGCCAGTTACGATCCCAGAAAATCCATCAAAGCCACAAAAAGACAATACAAAAACAAAGTTGAAGAACAATTCAACACCAACGATGCAAGAAGCATGTCGCTGGGCATCAACAACATCACAGACTTTAAAGGGAATAAACCAGCTTCTGTGAACATAGCCGCCTCTCTACCGGATGAGCTTAATAACTTTTATACTCGTTTCGAGACTGACAGAACGGCACACAGAGAGCGTTCCTGCGGCTGCTGCAGAAGATGTGCGGTCACTCTCCATCTCTGTCGAGGATGAAACCCGATCCTTCCGACGGGTAAATATCCGTAAGGCTGCGGGTCCCGATGGCATCCTAAGCACAGTCCAACTAGCCGGTGTTTTCACAGACATTTTCAACCTCTCCCTCTGTCTGTCTGTGGTTCCCTCGCGCTTCAAAAAACATTCTCACTCCCAGCTCGTCACATATTTACACTTCGTCAGGACCCCTTGACGTCACTTTCTGACACACAGGGTACACCTTTAGGTCATTTTTTATGTGCAGGTTCTCCATTAGTTTAGATAAAAATCCTTTGCATCTATATTCTGACGTGAAAGGCACTGGGAATTTTATTGTCATGACTAACTTGGGTAATATATATTGTGTAATAATATTGCCATCAATGCATGTTTAGATGTAAATTTTCATGTAAATAGTCTCAACTGTTTTATTTACTGTTTTATTTACTTCTCTCACTCATTCGCTGCTAGCCCTCACATATCAACAAAAAAAACGGCGGGCCCCCAAATCACCAAAGCCTGTGGGCCCTGCTCCTATGAGAAATCTCCGACCGGTGCCACAACGTCTGCTGAAGGTGTACCAAAACAACTGATAGCAGCTCTTAGTGATATGTGTCAGGTCCCTATATGTGTACAGTGTGCCTGTAGCTTTCTCTATTTCAGTTTTATCACGTGATAGAAAGTCTAAGGCCTTCTCAAGCTGAAGGGCAAACTCATCTAATCTGCGGCCTATTATGCATCAAACTAAGATTGACCTAAAGACACAAAGCACTGCCATCAAGTTAGCACTTTTAAACACTCGCTCACTAAAAAATGTAATCATTTCTAATCAATGACTTTATAACCACAAACAATCTGGATTTTATTTTTTCTAAATAAAACATGGCTAGAAGACAGCTGCAGTGCAACAGTCCTAAATGAAGCAGCCCCTCCTAACTTCACTTACATGAGTGTCTGCAGGACTGTTAGGAGAGGTGGGGGTGTAGCTGCTCTATTTAAAGATCTCTATCAATGCAAGCAAGTGTCATTTGGTTAGTACTTGTCTTTTGGATATCTAGGGATTGTGCTGAAAGGTGCTCCACGCATTCTGTTTATTATTATTTACAGGCCTCCAAAATACTCTTCAGCATTTGTTGAAGAGGTCACAGAAATGTTATCAATAATTTCCTCAGAGTTGGATTTTAATATTCACATAGATAATGCAGAAAACAAAACTAGAAAATAAATGATAACGGTTCTAAACACTTTTGACCTGATTCAGCATGTGCATGGACCCACACACAAAGGTGGACACACTCTGGATCTAATCATCAGTAGGGGTCTAAACATTTCATCCATTGTTATTATCAGACAGCGAATGCAATGAGTTTGCTTCCTTCTTTTCTGAGAAGATCATCAATATCAGGAAGGTGATTAGCACATCCTCAAGTAATGCAGAGGTCAGACAGATTCGCCAAAATATCAAAATGATACTTTGTCTATTTTTGAAACAATTGATAGCAAAATTCTGGAAGACCTAGTGCAGCAACTAAAATCGTCAACCTGTTGTCTTGACACACTTCCCACATCTTTTTTCAAAAGTGTGCTTGACTGCTTCAAAGCAGATCTCTTAGAAGTGGTGAATGCCTCACTTCTTTCTGGGACGTTTCCAAACTCCTAAAAAACTGCAGTTGTTAAGCCCCTCCTGAAAAAGAGCAATCTTGATAACACCATTTTGAGGAATTTTATACCAATATCTAATCTTCCTTTTTATAGGCAAAATTATAGAAAAGGTAGTTTTTAATCAGCTGAACAAATACTTAAACTCAAATGGATACCTGGACAATTTTCAATCTGGTTTCCGACCGCATCACAGCACAGAGACAGCACACATTAAGATAATAAATGATATTCGCTTAAATTGTGACTCTGGCAAAATATCGGTGCTGGTATTGCTAGATCTCAGTGCTGCGTTTGACACTGTCGATCATAACATACTACTAGAGAGACTGGAAAACTGGGTCGTGCTTTCTGGGATGGTACTCAAATGGTTCAGATCATACTTAGAAGGGAGAGGCTATTGTGTGAGTCTAGGAGAGCATAAGTCTAAGTGGACGTCCATGACATGCGGAGTCCCACAAGGGTCAATTCAAAGCATGTATATGCTTCCACTAAGTCAAATAATGAGGAAGAACCAAATGGCCTATCACAGCTATGCTGATGATACCCAGATTTACCTAGCCTTATCTCCAAATCAATACAGTCCCATTGAATACCTCTGCCAATGCATTGATGAAATTAATAGTTGGATGTGCCAAGTTATGGCATTTGGAAACAAACATGAAGTTCTCAAGGTGAATGCATACCTTTACTCTAGGGGTCAAACAACTAAAAATCAAGTTATGGTATTTTTTTTTTTTTTTTTACCAGGCAGTAATTGAGAGTTTAATCAGATACTGACTGTATCACAGTATGGTTTGGGAACCTAACTGTGCAATCGAGATCAAAGCTGATACGAATGATACATACTGCTTGGAAAATTATAGGAGTGAATGAATGGACACCACTGCAAACTATGTACGAACATGCCACTGTAAGACACGCTGAGAGGATTGTTTGTGATTTTTCCCATGTTTTGAATACAGAGTATGAGTTGTTGCCTTCGGGCAGGAGGTTCAGGGTTCCTCGCTGCAGATTAAATAGATTTAAAAACTAAAAGCAGTGTCTGTGAAGTTGTTAAATAGAGGAAGTATGGAGCTGTAATTTTATGAATTAATATTTTGTGTATTTTGAGAATTGTATTTGTCTAATGTGTCTATTGTATGGTTGCAGCATGGGTGATGGCCCAAGACAAATTTCCCTACTGGGGACAATAAAAGTTTACCTTACCTTACCTTAATTCAGGAATCTTGGTGTGATTCTGGAGACAGACCTTAGTTTCAGTAGTCATGTCAAAGCAGTAACTAAATCAGCGTACTATCATTTAAAAAACATTGCAATAATTAGATGTTTGTTTCCAGCCAAGACTTGGAGAAACTTGTTCATGCCTTTATCACCAGCAGGGTGGACTATTGTAATGGGCTCCTCGCCGGCCTTCCCAAAAAGACCATTAGACATCTGCAGCTCATCCAGAACGCTGCTGCCAGGATTCTGACTAGAACCAGAAAATCTGAGCATATCACACCAGTCCTCAGGTCCTTACACTGGCTTGCAGTTACATTTAGGATTGATTTTAAAGTACTTTTACTCGTATATAAGTCACTAAATGACCTAGGACTGAAATATATTGCAGATATGTTCACTGAATATAAACCTAACAGAGCACTCAGATCACTAGGATCAAGTCAGTTAAAATACCAAGGGTTCACACAAAACAAGGGGAGTCCTCCTTTAGTTACTATGCTGCCCGCAGTTGGAATCAGCTTCCAGAAGAGATCAGATGTGCTAAAACACTATTCACATTTAAATCTAGACTCAAAACCCATCTGTTTAGCTGTGCATTTATTGAATGAGCAATTAAATTCATTTTAAATGTTTTAACCATTTAATTTTTTTTAAATTGCTTGTTTTATTTTTGTTATAAATTTTCTTCATGATTATTTTCTTTTCTTTTATGTAAAGCCCTTTGAATTACCATTGTGTACAAAATGTGCTATATAAATAAACTTGCCTTGCCTTGCCTTACGTCAGTTTTTGCAAATACCTGCGACTGTATTTTTATTTTCTGTCATATTTTATATTGTTCAGAAGTTATAGGTTTAGGGTAAAGCTGAGGTTGTATTCCAGTCAAAGTATAAATTTATATAAAAATATTATTATTAATTTTAAATACATGCAAACCATTAAACTAAGACAAACAACTGTAAAGAATTGAAGATCCTGCATGTCAAAAAGTGATGATAAAAGGATACCCATAAGCATTGAAAATGATGCTAAAGGGATATCTTGAGTGCCAAATAGCGATGCTAAAGGATCCTGATCAAGTGTCAGTGAGTTAGGAGTGATAAAGTGTTGTGTAAGCAGGTTCTACAGTAAACATTTGTTTATATACAGTAATAGTGTTTTGTAAACTAAATAAGTTAGTTATAGAGTTGTTTTAGGATGATTTTTGTGATTTTATTTTTATTTATTTTTTATCTGTAGTTGTTTAAGTCTGTCAGAAACGTCTCTGCTGTGGCAGCTGTCACACTGTTGCTTGGCAACAGGAGGATGGCGGGAACAGCTGGTGATGCGAACAGGAAGTAGACAGCCTCATTTAACAACATTAAGTTCAATCTTTGTGGACTTCGAGACACTGGACCTTTGAATTGAAACACATTTACAGTGTCATTTATCTGCAATAAAACAAACTAATGAATAAGACTGAATGACATGTAATCAAATGTGACTAAAATAATAACACTCATTGTTTATGCTTCTGTTTCACGTCAGAGATGTAAATACTGTCCATCCTGAACATCCAAATGTGCTGTGGACATAAACAAATGAATGAGGATGTGTTTACATGCAAACATATTCATGTTTCATAAACAAGAAAAAAATACAATAAACTGCAGGAGTAGGAAACAAAACTATTAGAATTTTGAGATGAAATCTAAATCTTTGGATTCCATTCAATCACAGTCTAGTATCTAGATTGAGTATCTAGACAGAGAACATCAGACACATTTCTCCTGAAACAGAAGCAGATGATGGTATTTTATTCTGGATGATGAGAGTCTTTTCTAACATTATAAATGGACGTCAGGGTAATAAATACACAATATGAGCAGATTAATGGAGACTGGTCTCTGTTGCTCATGTCTGCTGTGTCTCATCTTCACCAGCAGAGGCCTCTGCTCTGAAGAGGAAAAAGAAGGACAATAATCTCTCTTTCCTCTTCATCTTGTCTTTTTTATTATTATTTCTAAAACTCTTCTCACAATAATCACAAGTATTCTGTCATCTCACACAATGGTGCCTCAAACTGAGGTTTTAAGAGTTAAAATGATAATTAAATAATGTTTATAAGTATGTACTGACTGTTTATAAGTGTGTACTGACGTAAGTCAGATGTAAGTATGGAAATTAATGGAAAAATATATACAGAAATATAGAGGAAGTGAATATGAAATAGGGTTTTTAGACTATTAAACAAATAATGTGATGAGAGCAGATCTAATAATCATTACACAGTTTGAAGCTGAGGACAGAAACATCAGACTCAGGACAGAAACACAACCTTTAAAGTAAGAACAACTCATAATTCATTCTTTAACTAGAATTAGATTTTGAGAGGTTAATATTATTTGATTTGGTGTGAATCTTGTTATGCTGCTAAGATGTTATTAAAAAAAAAAAAATCATGAGGTTTTATTCTAAGATGAAAATGAGTGTATTTGAGTTTTTAATGCATTTCTTCCTCAGAAATGGACCGAACTCTGTATTTCATTCTTCTTCTCATTGGTGAGTGTGTTTGTGGTTTTATTCATGATTTCTAGTTTCATTAGGTTTGATCCTGTTATGAAAATCATTAAAGCAGCGTCTCTCTTTCACAGCTCTCTGCTCCGTATCTGAATGTGTTCAGCGTCAGTATCACTTTATAAATGAGAAGAAGACCTGGACTGAAGCTCAGAGATACTGCAGAGAGAATTACACAGATCTGGCCACCGCTGACAACATGAACGACACGAACGAGCTGAAGAAGAGTGTGAATGATTCAAGTGTTCAGTATTTCTGGATTGGGCTGCAGAAGACGGGTCGTGATGAATGGCACTGGTCTTCAGGTGAACCTGTGCTCTATCTGGATTGGGCTACTGGAATACCAAATCTTAGTGATGAAAAAGAATGTGTTATGATCTCAGGTGGACATTGGTATGCTGTGGAATGTAGCACGCCCCTAACTTTTATTTGCAATTCCTCCAATAACAGTAAGTGCATCTCCCTACAATGGCAACACACATTAATGTATAAAAAGAAGCACAGAGTTTTTGACCCTGCTCCTGGACTCCACTGCCCTGTGGGTTGGGGGGGGGGGGGGGGGTGATAGAGGAGAGAGAGAGAGAGAGAGAGAGAACGAGAGAGAGAGAGAGAGAGAGAGAGAGAGAGAGAGAGAGAGAGAGAGAGAGAGAGAGATGTGAAAATCTGCGATTGGAGCATAACTTTATTTGTATTGGCAAGTGTTTCTTAATCATAATTCATAATTTATTTATAAATTTATTTATAATTAATAATTATTTAATTTATAAATGTATAAATGGGCATGTGTAACATAGTAAATCAACATAACCCTTTATTCAAGTATTATTAAAACTGTGTAAAATATTTTATAACACACACATACATATATATATTATAGTTATGGGGAAGTCGTGCCCTTGAGCAAGGCATTGAACCCCCAACTGCTCCCTGGGCTCACAGTGTGTGTGTGTGTTCACTGCTCTGTATGTGTGCGCATTTCGGATTGGTTAAATGCAGAGCACAAATATTCCTATACATTCCTATAATGGCCCACCACTTATATATATGTATATGGTTTTGAATTTTGAAAAATATAAAATAATAATATAATTGTAATGGTTTAATCAAACATGTAGGGTCATTAATAACTAATAGCATCTCCGGTCATCAGTTTTGGACACTACTGAATGGAATTCTGCCTCTTCTTGATGTTTACGAACAAAACTCTTGTTCAGTTCTTGTCTCATTGATGTAATTTTATTGTGTTCACTTTTACCCATATTACAATATTTTGTTTTGGAGATATTGTATTGTCAGAAATTAGTATTTTTTAAGTAGATGTTTCAAAACAAATACAAATTTGTGATCACTAGCTTCAGAGTCTGTGATAAACACCTGAACACTGTGAGCTGTGTGTTACATTCAGCTTTCAGGATCTCAACACAAAATCAGTCTTTAAATGATGTGTTTCTGGTGATAACCATGAAGCACTTAAGAATAATGAACAAACTGATTGATGAATCTGTTTTCATCTGTTTTTCTTAAAGCAAACACAGAACTTGTCTTTGTCAATCAGGCGATGAATTGGAGAGTCGCTCAGAGTTACTGCAGACAGAATCACATTGATCTGGTCAGTGTGAGGAACCAGAACGAGAATCAACAGGTTGAACAGTTCATTACTGATAATCATTCATCTGAATCATGGATCTGGATCGGTCTGTTCAGAGACTCATGGCAGTGGTCAGATCAGAGTGACTCTTCATTCAGAGACTGGGACACTGGTGAACCTGATAATAATGGAGGAAATGAAAACTGTACAGCTCTTAATGCTCAGAGAAAATGGTTTGACGTCTCTTGCACCAGTCAATATCCTTTTGTGTGTTATGAAGGTGAGTAGATCTTCACTAAACACACACACACACTCCATCATCACCTCCAGATCTCTTCAAGTTCACTCTACATGTCTGACATGACAAATTCATCCCCAGTGTTTGTTCTGCATGTTGTTTTTGATCAGTCTCTCTCTAGTTTCTGCTTGTGCTTGGTTTATCTGCAGATCCTGAACTGATTGTGATCAGAGAGAATGTGACGTGGTCTGAAGCTCTGAGATACTGCAGACAGAATCATGTGGATCTGGTCTCGGTTCATTCAGAAGAGATGCAGCGTCGTGTGATGAACGTGGTTAAACGTGCGTCTACTGCGGAGGTGTGGTTGGGTTTACGTCACTCCTGCACTGTGGGCATCTGGTTCTGGGTGAGTGGAGATACCGTGTGCTATCAGAACTGGGCTCCAGGGAACGGCACATCAGAGGAGGACTGTGAACACACAGTGAGATCTGGAGCAGTTCAGTCTGGAGGAGATCAGCGCTGGATCAGTCTTCCTGAGACTCACAAACTCAACTTCATCTGCACAACTTATGAAGATTAAAGAACATGTGAATGCCTGCATGTTTACTTCCTTTATCTTCCTCTTTCCAGGTGTGAAGGTTAAATTCGTGTACTATTTTTCTACAGATAATGTTATATACATAGTTCATGCAATCTTTCAGTAATATATTACTGAGCTGTGAAGTGTAGATGATCTGTATTTCTCCAGGTGGATGAATCTGTGTAGGTGGTGTTTGGTTAAGGGCTTAGAGTTAGAACTGCTGTTTTTAATGTGTTTGCTTTTACAAACTCTTTCAAAATGTACTTTTGTGTTTTATTCAGTAACGGCAGAATTTTGAGACATTCATCTGCCAGTTTAATTTTATTAGGGGTCCATAAGCACATCATATTTATATCATTATATAAATTTTTGTATTGTTTTCTTTTAGCTTAATAATGAGAAAATGTGCTATAATCAAAGTAAAAATAAATGAATCAATGTGACGGGAGTGGAAGTGTATAATATCTTTATAATGTGTGTATAATATATATATATATATATATATATATATATATATATATATATATATATATATATATATATATATATATATATATATATATTTGTTTTTTTTTGGGGGGGTTGTATGATGGTTTGGCTACTTCTCTCTTATGTTTAAATATTTTGTACATGTAATGTACAATACATGTACATTAACTTTAGTAAACACTTTTTGACTGAGATTGTGTGAACTCTGTGTTTCTCAGCAGAATTATTTCAGGGTTATTGTTAGAAAGGAAGAGGTAAAGGTAGGGTATACAATACATTGTGTTTAGCTCCATGAACTCAGGATCAAAGCTTGATCTGACAGCTGATGATCACTATCATGATACAAACAACGTCTACTTGGATTGGTTTGGTTTAGTCAACTCAAAACTAATCCTATAACCATAAATTTGTTCAACTCCCATCATGGTTATGGGCCTGGTGTCTGAAAACTCATCCACATCTGTTTTAATCTTACTTTTAGGGCAGAATCAAAAACACAAAAAGGTTCTTTTGGTGTCTGAACCATTGAATATTAAAAAAAAATATATATACATGTATGACTTAATAGTTCATGGTTAAGTTCATATATCTGTTTCAGGGTTGACAGAGAAACACTTTGTTGTTCATTGACATCATGAGCGGGCAGCAACGGAAAACACAAATGAGGAGAGATAAGATAAAGTCAACATTTAACCACAGACCAGGATGTCGATATCTTGTTGTTGAATGATCCTTGAATACTGGCAGCTTTCATATAACTCTAATAAGTATTTTCTGTACTTCATTCAGACACTCGTGAACGAGTCAGTCTATTGTTCGTTATCTGGCTCGGCTCAGTGTTCATCTTCAGTTCTCTCTTCACAGCAGTTCAGTCAGTGTACTGTTTGAGTAAATGAATTACTCCGGGATATTGGTTTGTTTGAACTCTGACGTGTCAGCCACAATAAAAAAGTCATTTGTAGATTAATGCGTATTAGAGATGCAAACCGTTTAAAACGATTCAGTTCGATTTGGTGAACTGAATGATTCGTTCGCGAACCGGATATCCAGACTGCTTTGATTTGAACTCTCTCTCACAACAGACACGGAAGAGAATACAATGCTGAATAAAGTCGTAGTTTTTGCTATTTTTGGACCAAAATGTATTTTTTGATGCTTCAAAATATTCTAACTGACCCTCTGATGTCACATGGACTACTTTTATGTTTTTCTTACCTTTCTGGACATGGACAGTATACCGTTCACACAATCCTCCTTGCAACGAAGCAAGGTTTAGACCCATCGCTTCAATTGAAAACCCATGAGCATGGAGCTGTGACTTTGGACAATGCTTTGAGAGTGGCCACTCAAAGTGAGCGAGCTCAGTTGGCCATCAGTGTTGCTAACCCTTTAGCTGTTATGTCTGTGATGGCAAATCAACAACCACCGTGACCGTCACACAGTGACAGCAACCCACATTACTGAGCTGGTATCAGCCATAGCTGAACTCCGAACTGACTGGCAGGCCTTACGCCAGTCTCATCTACGATGGATGAACGTGTGGACCAGCTTTTGCAGCGGGTTTCCAGTCTTCAGGACAAAGTGACATCTTCCAAACACTCTTCACATCGGTCCTGTGCAGCCGTGGACTACAACATCGCAACATGCCATCATCAGCCTAGCTTGGACGATCATCATCATCGCCGTCGAGACTGCTGCTGTATTGCACAACACAGAGAGGTAGACAACACCCTCGGGGATGACTGCTATTCTCAACGATACCACCATGGCTACTCTGAACTTGATCAACCAGGCTGTCATTGGGGACCAAATGCCAGCTTCATCCCCAATAATGTTCCACACTGAATAATGGTCCACACTACTCAACCCATACCTTTTATTCAAATTGCACTGGCTGGAACTGAACTGCATGCTTTGGTGGATAAAGGGTCAGGTCTATCTCTAATTACAGATGACTGTCGTAGATCCATTCCAGTTTTGTCTACTCAGTCTATCAGCAAGTTGTTTGTGTTAGCGTCATCAGTTACTGGACAGCAATTGGACATACTTGGCTCCGTGACAGCTCCTGTACATATTGGAGATGTCACATTTTCCCATGTATTCCATGTAGAATGCACCGCTACTCATCCTGTTCTCATAGGATGGGATTTCCTAATTGAGCACAACGTTACTGTTGACATACCACATGCATGTTTGCAACTATATAACACTTCAGTGCCTCTTTCACCACCCCAGTCACTGATTCCAGTACAAAGTTCTGCAGTCAGTGTCGCTCAGGTGACTGTCCCGACTATGTCAGAAATGGTAATCCCAATTTCTGTCAAAGATAATGGCATAGTGAATCCTTTCACTGACACATACATGGGGATACTGGAACCACAGCCTCCTCCAGTTGTGACCTTAGGTGTCGCTCGAACATTGACCTCTGTTCAAAAAGGGAGGGGCATGGTTCGAGTTGTAAACCCGACTAATGAACAAGTCTCTATTGATGCTGGATGCCCATTAGGTCAGTTTTTTTCAGTCACCGGCAATACATATGATGAGTATGCGTTAGTCTCAGCCGTGACTACTTCTACAGAAGATGTCCGTCCAATGCCTGAAGTGCATTTGGAGGATACGCAGTTAAATACTGAAGAACAGGCACAGCTCAAGAGTCTGCTGACAGAGTTTGCTGACATTTTTAGCTCTCATTCGCATGAATATGGCAAAACTAATTTGATTACACATAGCATCAATACTGGTGACGCTGCTCCAATAAAACTGCGCCCATATAAAACATTACCACCTACTCAGGCTGTACTGCAACAAGAGGTGTCAAAGCTTTTGGATCACAACATCATTGAGGAGTCTCACAATCCATGGTCAGCTCCGGTTGTGCTTGTTCAGAAAAAGGATGGCACACTGTGTCGATCACAGACGCCTCAATGGTGTTACAATTAAAGATTCACACCCTCTTCCTCGGGTGGATGATACCCTTGACAGGCTTTCTGGAGCCAGACTGTTTAGCACTATTGATTTGACTGCTGGTTACTGGCAAATAACCAGCAGTCTCCACTGGTACTGGGCTGTTTCTCCACTGGTACTGGGCTGTATCAATTCCGTATGATGCCAATGGGCATCTCTAACGCACTGCCCAGTTTCCAACGCTTAATGGAACTTGTGCTTCGGGGTCTGCATTGGAGCATTTGTTTGATCTACTTAGGCGATATTATTGTCTACAGTGCCGATTTCTCACAACACCTACAGCACTTATGTGAAGTTTTCCAGCGATTTCGCAAAGCTGGTCTAAAAATTGCCATCTAGCATGCTCCTCTGTCACTTTTCTGGGCCACCGTGTTTCCAGTTCCGGTGTTGAGCCAGACCCGTCTAGCATAGATAAAGTTAAGACATGGCCAATCCCAACATCATACACAGGTCAGGGCTTTTCTTGGTCTGTGTTCCTATTATCGTCGATTCATTAGACACTTTGCACGCACGGCCGAACCCTTGTACCATCTTACACACAAGGGGGTATCATTTTCTTGGTCAGCAGGAGCAAATGAAGCTTTCAATGTACTGAAACAGGCGCTGACTTCATCGCCAATTATGCGGCGTTCTCCTGTGCCCCGACCACAGGCACCCCTCATTCCTATCTCTCCTGACCATCCATTCCAAATAGTAGCCACAGACATAACTGAGTTGCCTATTTCAACCAATGGTAACCGATATGTACTTGTAATGATGGACCTGTACACCAAGTTTGTCAATCTCTATCCATTAAAAGATCAGACAGCTGTCTCTGTGGCAGGTTGTATATTTGACCACTACATTCCACAGCACGGTGTCCCTGAGGCCCTACACTCGGATCAGGGCAGAGAGTTTGAATCTGACCTCATAAAGCACCTTTGTGACTTGTTGTCAATCAAGAAGCTCCGTACGTCCCCTTATCATGCTCAGCTGTTGAGCGTTTTAATCGCACTCTAAAAGATGAACTTTCCAAACAACTTTTTGACTCAGGTACGGAGTGGGATGAGCACCTCCCACAGGTTGCATTGGCTCATAACACCATTAAGCACACTAGCACAGGACTGACACCCTTCTTTCTGGCTCATGGTCGGGAAGCCCGCGTTCCCTTGGACACACTACTCCAGGACAATAATGTTTCCAGTTCAGCTACAGTGGGCACACCAGCAGCATATGCTAACAAGTTGCGCAAGAGACTGGCCTGTGCTTATCGTTCTGCAACTGCTTTCCAAGACCAACAACGCCTGAACTATGATCGTCATTTGAAATACACTCCGTATAACCGTGTTGATTTGGTTTTAGTGGATGATCCTGCCCACCGCCACAACAAACTGTATCCACGTTGGGTGGGCCCATATGAGGTTTTGCAACCAGTATGCCCCTTTGGTAGTTCCACCCCTGTTAATTTTTAAGTTCGGGATGTATCTAGACCTCATGCGAAAGCAAAAATCATCCATTACAATCGCATGAAACCGTACATCACTGACCCAAAGATCACCCATATACTAACCCCCCCACCCCCCCACCCTCCTGTTCAGCCGACTGCTCTGAACATTTTGTCTGGACTCCTCCCACCCCACATAACACCTGTGCCACTGGGACTCCCCACACCTCAGGTTCTCTTAGAACCACCACCGTTGCCTCAGTTGCAACCTCACCCCTAATTGCAGCCGCCCAGAATCCTACAACCTTCCTGCCCTGTGGAAAAATGTGCAGGGCTCAGACTCTGGACTGTTGATTCCTACACTGGGCACACCTGAAGCTGCACTGTCAACAGGTGTTTCTGCATCACCTGATACTTCAGTGTCCACCAAATGTATTTCCCAGGACACGTCAATTGCCCTACCATTTGAAGGATTTTGCACTTTACTGATTTGCTACATGTTCTCTGTACATGGTTTTAATGTTCAGGGTTAATACATGTAACAATGGCAATATTAATGCAGAGTTTCTTGATATACTGATTCCTTTTGTGATTTATGTTATTGTGTTATAATGTAACATTGTTAAATATGTATTCGTCAGTTTGGCCCAGCATTGTGTGCTTGATGATAGAGATGTAGCTTTCACAGCTACAAACGCAGAGAAGCAAAGCTGTGTGTTTGCCCCCACACTGTTCAGCATGAAGTAGATAAGATCAAGGTCCATGTGGCCAGAATATGTCTTTATCCTAACATTACATCATGTTAGTTGATGGCTCCGCTCTGAATAAGTGAAGTTCTTGTGACATACAGGACACCCCGGAACTGTTCTTCACTGCATGCAACAACTTTGGCTCGACTTTTAGCATCCTGAAAACTGTGGTGATGTACCAGCCTGCACTGATCTGGAATTTCATATGCTTCTGTGTCGACCATTCTGGCTGCCGAGGGAATTTACAGCGGTCATAATCACAGCTGTTTACGTTCCTCCTGAAGCCAACACAGACCAGGCACTCAGGGAACTGTATCGGATATAAGTGAGCAATAAAACCGCGCTCCCAGATGTTGCATTTATAGTTACGGGGGACCTAAACAAAGCCAACTTCAGAATAATTGCTCCAAAATATTTTTAACACATCACCATCAACACGCGTGGTGATCGTGTACTGGACCACTGTTACTCTCCTTTCTGGGGTGCCTAAAAATCTCTCCCCCACCCACCTTTCGGCAAATCGGATCACTCCTCCATTCTGCTCTTGCCTGCTTATAGGCAGAAACTGAAATGGGAAGCACCCGCCCTCAGGACAGTTCAGTGGTGGTCGGACCAGTGTTCGAACTATACCGTGTCCTTTGGGGGAGCCCACCTCTTTTTTTTGGGGGGGGGCTGGTGGAGGTCGTGCACATGCGCATGCCTCAAATAAGGACTTACAACAGCTACAAGTGTATGCACTATTATACATTATCGACACGAGTGCCTCAAAAAAGGACATATAATGACTTACAAAGATACATAACAGCTACAATATGCCCTATTATACTTTATCGACACAAATTGATAGGTCAGGAAGACAGCCTTGAATGATGTTGCGGTCTCCTCCGTTAATTTAGAATTCACCTCAATTACTTTATTTGCCAGAATCGCCTTTTGCTTAGTCAATGCCACTTCAATGGCCATCTTGTGTGCAATGCTGTCCCTGTATTTATATATAATTTTTCGCGACTGGTTCTGAGCATTAATCATTAATCCACTCCTCAGACAAGTGCGTGCCAGGTACCTTTTCAGACAGAAGAAGGTTTTTTGCGTCCTTACAAGTTGTAACGAGTGGAAAATAATGTGGCCCCTTTAAGAGCTGCGCGCTCCCTGTAAAACGGTATATGCACTCTGTATGATAATGTATACAAGCGCGACTCGAATCCCCTATGTATGCGGGTAATCTCTGTTTGGAAATCATTTTGTTTTAATCTTGTTTGTTTTGTTTTGGTTACGCTGTGGACGGTGGAAAATGGGACAGACAATTGCCCGAGTTCGATTGGAGAAATAAAACGAGTCGTTGTTAAATGTCAATCGCCTCCGTGAGTTTTGTCTGGCCTAATTACTTTGTGAGCTATCCATATTTTTCCCCCTCCTGACACAACGCGTTACAAAGTGATGCACCCCAAGCTTCCATCCTTAACACACAGCCATGCATATTGGCTCTTCCAGTCTCTCCACTGCTGGCTGTTCCAGTTTAACGCGAGAGCGGACTCGGAGCAAGAGGGGTTAGGATCCCAGAGATTACTTTTCTTCAGCTTCATGCGTTTTCACAGTGGGCTTGGCTTGAGGTTTACCAGTGCTTGCAGCAGGTGAATCAGTCGTGCGTTATCACTACACAATTTCTTAATAATACCAAAATTAATTGAACTACCTTGTTTTCTTTTTGCCCTAGCTATGATGCTATAACTGCATAATGGAAGGACTTTGCGCACGATAAATGGCCTCCAACGTTTATTTTTTTCTACGAACCTATGACATACTAACATGTGGAATTTGCAGCGCAGCACCCCCACACCTTGATGCTGTGACGTCTTTAATCTTTATTGAAGTTAATTAGGTTTTAATCGCCGTCATGCATGAATGAATAATATTTTTGCCATCATAATCACATTACAAAACTGAAATTGCACTTAAAAATATTCACATTGTCAGTATTTTTTGAGACCCCCCAAAATTTCAGATTTCTCGTTTTCAGGGGAGCCCATGTCTTATTAAGGGGAGCCGAGCTCCCCCTAGCTCCCCCGTAGTTCGCACTATGGGTCGGACCAATCAGACGCTACACTACAGGACTGTTTTGATCAGGTGGACTGGGACATGTTCCTAGCAGCATCTGATGACTACATAGAGGCGTAGGAAACTGTAACATGTTTCATCAGGAAGTGTGTAGAAGATGAGGTGCCGACAAAAACAATCCTCATCTACCCCAACCAAAAAAACGTGGATTAATAGCAATGTTTGAGCAGCCTTGTCAGCGCGGACATCCGCTTGTCAATCCATGAATGCTGATGATCGCAAAAAAGCCAGTTACAATTTCAGGAAATCCATCAAAGCCCAAAAAGACAATAAAAAAAACAAAGTTGAAGAACAATTCAACAGCAATGATGCAAGAAGCATGCGGCAGGGCATCAATCAATCAATCAATCACCTTTATTTATATAGTGCTTTAAACAAAATACATTGCGTCAAAGCAATGAACAACATTCATTTGGAAAACAGTGTGTCAATAATGCAAAATGATAGTTAAAGGCAAGTTCATCATTGAATTCAGTTATGTCATCCCTGGTCAGTTTAAATAGTGTCTGTGCATTTATTTGCAATCAAGTCAATGATATCACTGTAGATGAAGTGACCCCAACTAAGCAAGCCAGAGGCAAGGAACCGAAACTCCATCTGTGACAGAATGGAGAAAAAAACCTTGGGAGAAACCAGGCTCAGTTGGGGACCAGTTCTCCTCTGACCAGACGAAACCAGTAGTTCAATTCCACGCTGCAGCAAAGTCAGATTGTGCAGAAGAAACATCTGTTTCCTGTGGTCTTGTCCTGGTGGTCCTCTGAGACAAGGTCTTTACAGGGGATCTGTATCTGGGGCTCTAGTTGTCCTGGTCTCCGCTGTCTTTCAGGGCAGTAGAGGTCCTTTCTAGGTGCTGATCCACCATCTGGTCTGGATACGTACTGGATCCGGGTGACTGCAGTGACCCTCTGGTCTGGATACAGACTGGATCTGGTGGCCACGGTGACCTCGGAACAAGAGAGAAACAGACAAATATTAGCGTAGATGCCATTCTTCTAATGATGTAGAAGGTACATGTTATGTGAAGTGTTTCCGGTTCCGGTTTAGCTAATTAATGCAGCCTAAAAATCCTTTAACGGATTTGGATATTAAAAGCATATCAGTATGTTATGTGTAAGCCAGGTTAAAAGAGATGGGTCTTTAATCTAGATTTAAACTACAAGAGTGTGTCTGCCTCCCGAACAATGTTAGGTAGGTTATTCCAGAGTTTAGGCGCCAGATAGCAAAAGGACCTGCCGCCCGCAGTTGATTTTGATATTCTAGGTATTATCAAATTGCCTGAGTTTTGAGAACGTAGCGGACGTAGAGGAGTATAATGTAGAAGGAGCTCATTCAAATACTGAGGTGCTAAACCATTCAGGGCTTTATAAGTAATAAACAATATTTTAAAATCTATACGATGTTTGGTAGGGAGCCAGTGCAGTGTTGACAGGACCGGGTTAATATGGTCATACTTCCTGGTTCTAGTAAGAACTCTTGCTGCTGCATTTTGGACTAGCTGTAGTTGTAGCTAGCTGTAGTTTGTTTACTAAGCAAGCAGAACAACCACCGAATAAAGCATTACAATAATCTAACCTTGAAGTCATAAATGCATGGATTAACATTTCTGCATTTGACATTGAGAGCATAGGCCGTAATTTAGATAGATTTTATATCAACAACATCACAGACTTTAAAGGGAATAAACCAGCTTCTGTGAACATCACCGCCTCTCTACCGGATTAGCTAAATAACTTTATGCTTGTTTCGAGGCTCTCAACCCAGTCCACACAGAGAGTGCTCCTGCGGCTGCTGCAGAAGATGTTAGTGCACTCTCTGTCTCTGTCACGGATGTAACCCGATCCTTCCGACGGGTAAATATCTGCGGGTCCCCATGGCATCCTAAGCCTTGTGCTCAGAGCATGCACAGTCCAACTAGCCTGTGTTTTCACAGACATTTTCAACCTCTCCCTCTGTCTGTCTGTGGTTCCCTTGTACTCCCAGCTCGTCACATATTGACGCTTCGTCAGGACCCCTTGGCATCACTTTCTGACACACAGGGTACACCTTTAGGTCATTTTTATGTGCAGGTTCTCCATTAGTTTAGATAAAAATCCTTGGCATCAATATGCCGATGTGAAAGGCACTGGGAATTTTATTGTCATGACTAACTTGGGTAATATATATTGTGTAATAATATTGCCATCATTGCATATATGTTGAGCTGTAATTTTTTTATGTAAATAGTCTCAATGGTTTTATTTACGTCAGTTTTTGTAAATACCTGCCACTGTATTTTTATTTTCCTGTCATATTTTATATTGTTCAGAAGTTATAGGTTTAGGGTAAAGCTTGGGTTGTATTTCAGTCAAAAGTATACATTTGTATAAAATTATTATTATTAATTTTAAATACATGCAAACCATTAAACCAAGACAAACAACTGGAAAGAATTGAAGATCCTGCATGTCAAAAAGTGATGCTAAAAGGATACCCCTGAGCATTGAAAAATGATGCTAAAGGGATATCTTGAGTGCCAAATAGTGTTGCTAAAGGATCCTGATCAAGTGTCAGTGAGTTAGGAGTGATAATGTGTAAGCAGGTTCTACAGTAAACTTTTGTTTATATACAGTAATGGTGTTTTATTTATTTATTTATAGTTGTTTAAGTCTGTCGGAAATGTCTCTGCTGTGGCAGCTGTCACACTGTTGCTAGGCAACAGGAGGATGGCGGGAACAGCTGGTGATGCAAACAGGAAGTAGACAGCATGATTTAACAACATTAAGTTCAATCTTTGTGAACTTCGAGGCACTGGACCTTTGAATTGAGACACATTTACAGTCTAACGTTTCTACAGTAAATCTAACAAAGTAACAAGAATGAATGACGTAATAAAATGTGACTAAAATAATACACTCTTTGTTTATGCTTCTGTTTCATGTCAGAGATGCTAATACTGTCCATCCTGAACGTCTAAATGTGCTGTGGACATAAACAAATGAATAAGGATGTGTTTATATGCAAACATATTCATGTTTCGTACACACACACACACAAAAAGTAGAATAAACGGAATAAAAGAGAATAAAAGAGATGACTCTAAATCTTTGAATTCCATTAAATCACATTCTAGTATCTAGATTGAGTTTCTAGACCTAGAACTGAAACAGTAGATGATGGTATTTTATTTTGGATGATGAGAGTCTTTTCTAACATTATAAATGGACCTCAGAGTAATAAATACACAATATGAGCAGATTAATGGAGGCTGGTCTCTGTTGCTCATGTCTGCTGTGTCTCATCTTCACCAGCAGAGATCTCGGCTCTGAAGAGGAAAAAGAAGGACAATAATCTCTCTTTCTCTCTTCATCTTGTCTTCATCTTGTCTTTTTTATTATTATTATTTTAAAACTCTTCTCACAATAATCACAAGTATTCTATCATCTCACACAATGGTGCCTCAAACTGAGGTTTTAAGCATTAAAATGGTAA
The DNA here is from genome assembly GCF_023724105.1 of Carassius gibelio. Lineage (NCBI taxonomy): Eukaryota > Metazoa > Chordata > Actinopteri > Cypriniformes > Cyprinidae > Carassius > Carassius gibelio. The sequence continues at coordinate 3,005,833 of NC_068402.1, forward strand.
TTAAATAATGTTTATAAGTATGTAATTCTGTTTAATAACCTTCATTTTCATATTGACTGATACTGAATGACGTAAGTCAGAAGTATGGAAATTAATGGAAAGAGATATACACAAATATAGAGGAAGTGAATATGAAATAGGGTTTTTAGACTAGTAAACAAATAATATGATGCTAAATGAGTGATGAGAGCAGATCTAATAATCATTACACAGTTTGAAGCAGAGGACAGAAACATCAGACTCAGGACATAAACACAACCTCTAAAGTAAGAATAATTCTTAAGTTCATTCTTTAACTAGAATTAGACTTTGAGAGGTTAATATTATCTGATTTGTTGTGAATCCTGTTATGCCGCTAAGATGTTTTTTTTTTTTTTTTCATAATGTTTTAGTCTAAGATGAAAAAGAGTGTATTTGAGTTTTTAATGCATTTCCTTCTCAGAAATGGACCAAACTCTGTATTTCACTCCTCTTCTCATTGGTGAGTGTGTTTGTGGTTTTATTCATGATTTCTAGTTTCATTAGGTTTGATCCTGTTATGAAAAGCATTAAAGCAGCGTCTCTCTTTCACAGCTCTCTGCTCCGTATCTGAATGTGTTCAGCGTCAGTATCACTTTATAAATGAGAACAAGACCTGGACTGAAGCTCAGCGATACTGCAGAGAGAATTACACAGATCTGGCCACCGCTGACAACATGAACGACACAAACGAGCTGAAGAAGAGTGTGAATGATGGAAGTGTTCAGAATATCTGGATTGGGCTGCAGAAGACGGGTCGTGATGAATGGAAGTGGTCTTCAGGTGAACCTGTGCTCTATCTGGATTGGGCTACTGCAAAACCAAATCTTAGTGATGAAAAAGAATGTGTTATGATGTCAGGTGGACATTGGTATGCTGTGGAATGTAGAACGTCCCTAAGTTTTATTTGCAATTTCTCCAATAACAGTAAGTGCATCTCCCTACAATGAAAAAAACATTAATGTATAAAAAGAAGCACAGAGTTTTTGACCCTGCTCCTGGAGGTCCACTGCCCTGTGAAGTTTCTCTCCAACCTGCTTCAGCTTGTGATTATCAGCTGATCCTGAAGAGCTTGATTTGCTGGTTCTGGTGTGTTTGATTAGGGTTGGAGTGAAACTCTGCAGGACTGTGACTCTCCAGAACAGATGTTGTCCACTGCTGTACACCGTTCTGACACAATACTAATCGCTTCTACATTTAAATGTGGTCATACATATAAACAACCTGAAGTCAGTTTCTGTAGCGACAAACTAATGTTGGCCTGGAGAGAGAGAGAGAGAGACAGAGAGAGAGAGAGAATTTCATTGAACACATATCTGTATCCTAGTGGTTAGAGAGTTTGACCCCTAAGCCTAGGGTTGTGGGTTCGAATATTGGGCTGGCAATTAGGGCTGTGACGGTTGCTGTGACAACCGTGTCACCGGGTGGTCGGTTGCTACCGCGGTTGTCTACTGCCACCGGCAGGAAGTGCACGTTACGTCACAAACTCTATAACAAGCATAATACAAAAATTCAAAGTGTAATAACTGTAATAGTTGCAAAATCTAAGTCTATGGTAATTAACAAATTACCTCAAACACAGCGTTTCCTTTAGACTGGAAGATACAGTTTATGCATTCAGCAAATTAATTTAGTGTTGGGCGATGGATCTTGTTGGGAAAGCAAATACCACATCACTGATCTGGAGTCATCTGCATTCATGTCACCCATCAGCGTTTGCACAAGTTCCCGTGAGGCTTTCTCCAAACTGGCCAAATACAAATGAGACAGCGATAAATAAAAGATGGTAACAAGAAATATGCCAATGGATTCCTATTTCAAAGAGCGCGGGTGCAGCTTGGTGGCGGAACAGTAAACCGGACGCAACACAACCGGTTTAGTCTGTCTAGTGTCTATACAGGAAATTTGAACTCTGTGTCAGTACCTCACAGACCGGACGGGGATTTATCATGTCGTGTTGTGCTGCTTCCAGTGTAGCATCACTGATTATAATGAGCATTTTGTCGCGCTGTGTCGCTCGTGTCCGTTAGACAGGGTGTATTTAACTTTCTTATTTAGACTACTTTCTTGTAGCCTGAGCATTATTTCTTTGACATTTATTTTAGTGTTTTGGAGGCGGCGTTCACTGACAGAAGTGCTCAAATAAACACGAACTCACGAGTTAAATAGGATGTGTTATGAGTGATTTCTAGACGTGCATACATATAAATATATCCTGTATAATATATATAAAATATATCACGTGCATGCACAGTTTAAGTCAGCTTTAAATCACCTTTTTTGGTAATTCCAAGAATTAACTTCGCATTAATTTCGCAGTTTGATATGAAAGGATATGCACAAAGGAAGCGTGCACCAGCAGGACCGTCCGCGCTCGCTTAAAGGGGGGGTGAAATGCTCGTTTTCACTCAATATCCTGTTAATCTTGAGTACCTATAGAGTATAGATCATTCATAACTCCAAAAAGTCTTTATTTTTATTATATTTATAATAGAAAGATAGTTTATACCGGTTTTTTCCAGAAAAACACGAGCGCCTAGAGGCGTGACGTGTGGGCGGAGCTAAAGAATCACGAGCGCGAGTAGGCTTTTGCGTTGAGAGCGTTTGGAAGCTGTGACACAGATCCAGAGGCTGAAATTTAACAAGAGCAGCATCAGCAAAGGCGTCTCTATGTGGTATGAACTGAAACTGTATATATTTGCTTAGCAGTTTTGGAAAATGACTAAGTTCCACTTTATGTCGTCTTTTTTTTTTTTTTTTTTTTAAGCTGTACATGTGGAAAGTGCAGTTTGATGACAACATCGCATGTTGTTTACTTGATGTGCTTACGCGATGAAAGCTAAGTTAACAACACAGTGATATTTGAAGCAGTTTTACTCACCGCATGCGGTTCCAACACGCGATCGTGACCCTTTTTCGTTGGGACTGCATTATCCTTAAGAAATAAACAATGTGCAAATAAGACGTCAAACTCGGCCTTGTTTGTAAAACAAGCATCTTCGAAATGCAGGGAACAAACAAAAACACTTGCACAACTCCGGTGATGCTCTGTAAAAATAAACTCCATCCACTGGTCCCTTAATGCTGTTTCTCTTTTGGTAATCTGTGCAGGGTTGTCTTGCCCTCGCAACCAAAAACACACTTCTTTTGTGACTTTTCGCGACGCTCTCGCTCTGATCAGTGAATGTCTCTCGCTCTGCTATACGGGAGCACGCGCTCTTCCGGCAGAAGTGCCTTAGGAACGATATAAGGAAATTCCGCTCCATTTAACGTCACACAGACCCATACTTGAAAAAAACTTTCCGAAACTTGTGACAAACCGGAAGAGGTTTTTTTTTTGGAACAAAAATACTCCTTCAAACGTACAACTTAATTTTTGAAACTTTGTCCATGTTTATCATGGGAATCCAACTCTTTAACAGTGTAAAAAAACTCAGTATGCATGAAATAGCATTTCACCCCCCCTTTAACTTGCACCTGATAATAAAGTGAAGTGGATCGCGGGTCTGAAACATCTCCTGTTCAGTCATTCTGCGACTGAATAAATTCACTTCTTGTCATGAGAAAAAGTGACAGAAGCAGCAGTTGCTCCTACGTAAAATAATTTGAATACGTTAAACTGGAAAAAAATGATCGCCTTCGTTAACGAGCAAATTTTGACACTAATGACACTAATTATATATATTATTATTATTTATTTTATTTGCGGTTGTTGGTCCATGACTACCGCGGTGGTAAAAATCAACCACCGTCACAGCCCTACTGGCAATACCATGACTAGGGTGCCCTTCAGCAAAGGCATCGAATCCCCAACTTCTCCCCGGGCATCGCAGCATAAATGTCTGCGCACTGCTCTGGGTGTGTGTTCACAGTGTGCGTGTGTGTGTTCACTGCTGTGTGTGTGCAATTTGGATGGGTTAAATGCAGAGGACGAATTCTGAGTATGGGTCACCATACTTGGCTGAATGTCACGTCACGTCATATTGATTTTTTTGTCACTTGGGAGGAATATGAAAATCTGCGATTAGAGCATAACTTTATTTGTATTTATTTTTCAGCAATATTTATAAATGATGAATTCAAAAATGTCAAACAATTGTTTTGGCAAGTGTTTCTTAATCATAATTCATAATTTATTTATACATTTATTTATAATTAATAATTATTTAATTTATAAATTTAGTATCATATAGTAGGGTTCATGGGGATGTCTGGTGTAGGAAATCAACATAACCCTTTATTCAAGTATTATTAAAACTGTGTTAAATATTTTATAACACACACACACACACACACACATATATATATGTATATGTGGTTTTATATTTTGAAAAAAAAAAAAAATAATAATATAATTTTAATGGTTTAATCAAACATGTAGGGTCATTAATAACTAACTAGATAAAAATGTTTGTCAAGACAAACTTTAAAGCTGCAGTAGGGAACTTTTGACGCTCTAGCGGTTAATAAACAGAACTGCTTGCGTCTTGTGGAAGAACATTGTAGCCGGAACTACTTCTCTCTGTTTATGTCTATGAAGAATCACAAAGGTACTGGGTTACTCCGCCGCGGTACCCCCGAAGCAATCTAAAATAGTCCGAATATAAACACTTATGGTGTACCCTAGTGACTCAGGACAAGCTAAAAACACGGTTTGGAAAATGGATTCATGGTGTACTCGTTTATTATGTTCATTTTTCTACATTTTGAACACAAACAAAGTTACGGACCGCAGCTCTGATTGGTTGTTTTTTACCGGGAGCGCATGACTTTCCGCAAATGGCAATAGGACCACTGGGAGGAGCCAGAGGAGCTTGATTTTTTTCACAGATTATCTGTATCATATTCTACTGTCAGGACATAATGACAGGTTTAATAAATTTGTAAAAAATATTTTTTTACAAAAGTTCCCTACAGCACCTCTAAGTTGGCTTGAGTAGGTCTAGCGTGAAAGTTTTAAGCAGTTGTTGCCTGACTAGAGAGTTAAAACAGTTTTAAGTTTGATGGCAAGTTACAAGCATGTCACTAGCATGTTTCTAGCATGATTAGTGAGGTACTAGCATTTACCTAGCATGCTTAGCAAATGATTAGCATGTCACTAGCATGATTAGCAAGTGACTAGCATGTTCCTAGCATGATTAGCAAGTGACTAGCATGTTGCTAGCATGATACTAGCATGTCATTAGTATATTCAGCAAGTGACTAGCATGTTCTTAGCATGATTAGCAAGTGGCTAGCATGTCGCTAACATGATTACAAAGTTACTAGCATGTAGCTAGCATGTTTCTAGCATGATTAGCAGGTTACTGGCATGTTGATAGCATTTTTGTAGCATGATTGGCAGGTGACTAGAATGTCGCTATGATGATTATTAAGTTGCTAGCATGTTGCTAACATGTTACTACCATTATTAGCATGTTACTAGCATGATTAACATTTAAGTAGCATGATCAGAATGTGACAAGCATGTCGCTAGCATGATTAGCCAGTTACTTGCATGTCAATAGCATGTTTCTAGCATGATTAGCATGTGACTAGCATGTTTCTAATATTATTAGCATGTTGCTAGGATAGATAGATAGATAGATAGATAGATAGATAGATAGATAGATAGATAGATAGATAGATAGATAGATAGATAGAAAAGTCAGATGATAGATAGATAGATAAATAGATAAATAGATAGATAGATAGAAACAGTCAGATGATAGATAGATAGATAGATAGATAGATAGATAGATAGATAGATAGATAGATAGATAGATAGATAGATTGTCACGGTCCAAACAGTCCGGCCATGAGGAAAACAGAAGTTTCTTTAGAAAATGGGTTATTTTATTACACCCCAAAAAAAATACTGAACAATAGAAACCAAAAAATTAACAACTAGGCCTATAAAAGAGGTCAACAAAATATAACTATACTCAAAACAGCATACAACAAAACAGAATATGAACTTAACAACCTCACCTAACAGAATGAAACACCAGGGAACATATATAGTGACTTGACAAAACCAATTTACACAAAAAGGGGAAAATAAAAAATGGGAGACAAGTACAAACAATTACAGAGCCAACAAACTAAACCCAAACCCCCCTCCAACATGGCAGCACATGGCATGGCTTAATTGGCAGGTCACAGGATATCACAGTCCTCCACCCTTGGCCACACCTTTCTCCCCCCCCCCCCCCCCCCCCCCAGGACAGAGCTCTCTCCAACATGGTAACAAAGAAACAATGATTAATAAACAGAAAATATGTACATAGCCCTACAATGTGAAAATGTGTGCACTCCATTTAAACAGTGTTTTGCTAAGACAAATGATATTATATGATAACTGAAATAAACTATATTATCAATGTTTCTAAATCATGAATTGTTTGGGGTGTGGCTATTGCAAAAAATTACTTAACCTATGTACCTAAAACATAACTTGGGTGCTGGTATTACCCTTCCTTGCCAATTGGTCATCCTGTGTGGCTTGGGCCACCACACACCCCCCCCTCTTCAGGACTCTCGCTGGTAATGCGAGAGAGGTAGTCTGCAGTAACGTTTACTTTGCCAGGGATGTGCTGGATTATGAAGCGAAAAGGCTGTAATGCCAGATACCAGCGAGTAATCCGGCCATTATTATCCTTCATTCGCTTCAGCCACTGAAGAGGTTTGTGATCGGTCTCAAGCGTAAATTCTCTGCCCAGGAGGTAGTAACGAAGGGAGTCGAGAGCCCACTTTATAGCCAGTGCCTCCTTTTCCACCGTTGAATACCTCAACTCTCTGGAGAACATTTTACGGCTAATGTAAGCAACTGGATGGCAGTCCTCTGGTGGCCCCTGGAGAAGCACTGCTCCTAGACCTCTATCGGAAGCATCTGTTTGCAGAATGAAATCATCATTAAAGTTTGGACTATACAGAACTGGTTCCTTACTTAGTGATTGCTGGATGTCGTGGAAAGCTGCCACTGCCTCTTCTGTCCACTGGATCTGGTTGGGACCTAGATCCTGTCATGTCTGTGAGGAGATCTGCTCTATTGGAGAACTTTGGGATGAAGCGGTGATACAAGCCTGCCATACCCAAGAAAGACCGTAGTTGCTTCCTTGTCTGTGGCAGCGGAGAGGACTCTATGGCCTGAATCTTGTTGACCTGTGGCCGTATCACCCCATTTCCAATAATGTGACCAAGGTACTCTGTCTCTGCAGCAGCGAAGACACACTTTGATGCATTTATGGTCAGCCCGGTAGAATGGAGACGCTCCAAGACAGCATGCAGATGTTCCAAGTGTTCTTCCCAGGTGGTACTATAAATGACAATGTCATCCAGATATGTAGCTGCAAAATCAGTAAAACCACCCAGTACCTGGTCCATAAGCCTCTGGAAGGTGGCTGGAGCCCCATGTAAACCAAATGGCATGACTGTAAACTGGAAGAGACCCCATGGAGTCCTGAAGGCTGTCAACCCCCTGGACCGCTCAGTTAGTGGAACCTGCCAGTAACCCTTACACAGATCTATTGTGGTCAAGAACTTTGCCTTCCCCAATCGTTCCAACAGTTCATCAATTCTTGGGGTGGGATATGAATCAAACTGAGAAATAGAATTCAGGTACCTGAAGTCGATGCAGAACCTTATGCTTCGGTCCTTCTTTGGCACCACTCACTTCTAGAAGGCTCAATGATCCCCAGGGACAGCATCAGGTCAGTCTCCTTCTTCAGTGAGGTCAGCAGCCGTTCCGGGATCCGGAGAGATCTATAGATAGATAGATAGATAGAAACAGTCAGATGATAGATAGATAGATAGATAGATAGATAGATAGATAGATAGATAGATAGATAGATAGATAGATAGATTGATGGAAACAGTCAGATGACAGATAGATAGATAGATAGATAGATAGATAGATAGATAGATAGATTGAAACAGTCAGATAATAGATAGATAGATAGATAGATAGATAGATAGATAGATAGATAGATAGATAGATAGATAGATAGATTTCATACACAATGGTAATTCAAAGTGCTTTACATAAAATAAAGTAAAATAATCATGAAGAAAAATAATAACAAAAATAAAACAAGCAATTTTAAAACTTTTAAAATTATTAAAACATTTAAAAACAGTTCGAAAATGATTTTACATAAAAAATAAAATAAAACAGTGAAAATATAGTGCAGTCTGTTCGGACATTGCACAGTGCTCATTTAATAAATGCACAGCTAAAAAGGTGCGTTTTGAGTCTAGATTTAAATGTGACTAGTGTTTTAGCACATCTGATCTCTTCTGGAAGCTGATTCCAACTGCGGGCAGCATAGTAACTAAAGACGGACTCCCCTTGTTTTGTGTGAACCCTAGGTATTTCTAACTGACTCGATCCTTGTGATCTGAGTGCTCTGTTAGGTTTATATTCAGTGAACATATCTGCAATATATTTCGGTCCTTGGTCATTTAGTGACTTATATACGAGTAAAAGTACTTTAAAATCAATCCTAAATGTAACTGGAAGCCAGTGTAAGGACCTGAGGACTGGTGTGATATGCTCAGATTTTCTGGTTCTAGTCAGAATCCTGGCAGCAGCGTTCTGGATGAGCTGCAGCTCTCTAATGGTCCTTTTGGGAAGGCCGGCGAGGAGCCCATTACAATAGTCCACCCTGCTGGTGATGAAGGCATGAACAAGTTTCTCCAAGTCTTGACTGGAAACAAAACATCTAATTCTTGCAATGTTTTTTAAATGATAGTATGCTGATTTAGTTACTGCTTTGACATGACTACTGAAACTAAGATCTGTCTCTAGAATCACACCAAGATTCCTGACTTGATTTTTAGTTGTTAGACCCCTAGAGTCAAGGTATGCATTCACCTTGAACACTTCATCTTTGTTTCCAAATTGTTTCCAAATGACTTCAGTTTTTTCCTTATTTAACTGAAGATAGTTCTGGCACATCCAACTATTAATTTCATCAATGCATTGGCAGAGGGAGTCATTGGGGCTGTAGTCAGTTGGAGATAAGGCTAGGTAAATCTGGGTATCATCAGCATAGCTGTGGTAGGCAATTTGGTTCTTTCTCATTATTTGACTTAGTGGAAGCATATACAGGCTAAACAAGAGCGTTGCAAGAATTGAGCCGTGTGGGACTCCGCATGTCATGGACGTCCACTTAGACTTATGCTCTCCTATACTCACATAATAGCCTCTCCCTTCTAAGTATGATCTGAACCATTTGAATACAATCCCAGAAAGCCCGACCCAGTTTTCCAGTCTCTCTAGTAGTATATTATGATCGACCGTGTCAAACGCAGCACTGAGATCTAGCAATACCAGCACCGATATTTTGCCAGAGTCACAATTTAAGCGAATATCATTTATTATCTTAATGTGTGCTGTCTCTGTGCTGTGATGCGGTCGGAAACCAGATTGAAAATTGTCCAGGTATCCATTTGAGTTTAAGTATTCATTCAGCTGATTAAAAACTACCTTTTCTATAATTTTGCCAATAAAAGGAAGATTAGATATTGGTTTAAAATTGCTCAAAATTTTGTTATCAAGATTGGTCTTTTTCAGGAGGGGCTTAACAACTGCAGTTTTTAGGGAGTTTGGAAATGTCCCAGAGAGAAGTGATGCATTCACTACTTCTAAAAGATCTGCTTCTAAGCAGTTAAGCACACTTTTGAAAAAAAGATATGGGAAGTGTGTCAAGACAACAGGTTGATGATTTTAGTCTTACAGAATTTTGCTAACAATTGTTTCAAAAATAGACATAGTATCTTTTTGATATTTTGGCCGAATCTGTCTGACCCGAAGGCTGTCTTTATAGATGCTATAGTGAATTTCAAGTTTCGTCTTCCTCCACATCCGCTCTGCTTTTCTGCAATGTCTTTTCATAGTCTGAACTTCTGTTGATCTTCTCCAAACTGATTTCTGTCTGTTTGTTTTCTTACTGACTATTATTGGTGAAATATCATCAATAACATTCTTAACTTTTGAGTTGAAGGAATCAAGGAGAATATCAACAGAGTCTGCAGAAATGCTTGGTGTTAAAGATATAGCCTCCATCAATAGTATACTTGTGTTTGCTAATGCATCTCCTTCTGACAGAGACAGATCTAGATTCAGTGGTAGCAGAGATCAATATATTAAAGAAAATACAGAAGTGATCAGATAGTGCTATGTCCTTCGTAACAATGGATGAAATGTTTAGACCCCTACTGATGATTAGATCCAGAGTGTGTCCACCTTTGTGTGTGGGTCCATGCACATGCTGAATCAGGTCAAAGGTGTTTAGAACCGTTATCATTTATTTTGTAGTTTTGTTTTCTGCATTATCTATGTGAATATTTAAATCCCCTGCAATAGCAAAACAGTCGAACTCTGAGGAAATTATAGATAACATTTCTGTGACCTCTTCAACAAAGGCTGGAGAGTATTTTGGAGGCCTTTAAATAAATAATAAACGGAATACGTGGGGCACCTTTCAGCACAATCCCTAGATATTCGAAAGACAAGTACTGACCAAATGACACTTTCTTGCATTGATAGACATCTTTAAATAGAGCAGCTACACCCCCCACCTCTTCTAACAGTCCTGCAAACACTCATGTAAGTGAAGTTAGGAGGGGCTGCTTCATTTAGGTCTGTTGCACTGCAGCTGTCTTCCAGCCATGTTTCATTTAGAAACATAAAATCCAGATTGTTTGTGGTTATAAAGTCATTGATTAGAAATGATTTATTTTTTAGTGAGCGAATGTTTAAAAGTGCTAACTTGATGGCAGTGCTTTGTTTCTTTACATCAGTCTTAGTTTGATGCATAGATAGATAGATAGATAGATAGATAGATAGATAGATAGAAACAGTCAGATGATATATAGATATATAGAAATTTTAGTCTCATAAGAATAATAATAACTAGAATTAAAAGTTAGTGAACTAACTTTGATGTTGGCTTGGCCATCTTGGCCATGGGGCAAAAGAGCCACAGTACTTGTGTGCCCAGCATTCTTGAGTTGCCCCGCTGCAAAAAAATAAATAAATAATACCATAAAAAAATACACCTGCTACAGTTTTTTTTCCATGGTTCCAGGGTTGTCTAGCTGAATGCGAAATAAGTCATGCAAAAACCATAATCTCCTAAATACCATTCAATTTAATCTTATTTAATAGTACTGACAACATATTTTAAGTTATCACACATTACTGAAAAATTAAAGAAGGGACACTATATATAGTATACTTCGGCGAGTCAAGAGCTAAACAAAAAGTCCTGTTTCATTACAAAATACTGTAACTTTTATAAACTTTATACTATCACCAAAAATTTTAATTAATATTTATTATAAAATAAATATTTCATAAAACTGAAACTTAAATATATTATTTCTATAGGCTATACAAAACAAAAGAAAAAAGACTAAATAATAAGGCTGAATAAGCTGATCTATAGCATGTTAAATGGTGGTTGCTTGTCTATGAATGGTACACCCCTCTAAGCTCACAGAAGTGGTTTGACCCAAGTCCTCAGCAGCCAATCACATTGACTTCTTCAAACTGATTTTTAAGGTGTACTTCACGTGTATTTCACGTGTATTTAACACGTGAAATACACGTTAAATACCCGCTGATTTTTCACGTGTAAACAACACGTATTTAACGCGTTAAATAATATTGGATATAATATCGGAGTAATATAGTGTCATGTCAGCTGTCTGATCACCCTGTTTTTCGGTGTGTGTTTTTGTTTATGTCGTCATTTCATGCGCACATGGTGTTTTGTTTTGGTTTTGATCGTTCGTCTTGCACCTATCTGTGGCGTTCCTCCCTTCCCCTCATTACTACAGTTTCCGCTTCTAATTGTTTGACTCCACTCACCTGCATTCAATGTTTGTCCATCTCTTCCTCTATTTATTCCCGTCTGTCGCGCCAATCGGTGCCAGATCGTCGTTCGACTACAGCCCATGTGTAGTCATTCTGTCTAGTCCTGCTCTGTCGTGCCATTGTCTGCTGCTACTGGTTTTGTTTTGCTTTTTCTATTTTTTCCCCTCCCTCATTTACTAGACCGGACCCTTACATTCCTCAGAAGTGTTTTTGGTTTGCTCCGTGACGGGCTCTCTCGTGTTCTCCTCCCTCCTCCACTTCCTACGCGGCCGCGCCATCGGGCGCCCCCTGCCGGGTGTTTACGAAAGGACATTCAAGCCTCTTATTTTTCCTGCTGGACATTTTTCTATTATTTCCCGGCCTGTTTTTGTTAGTTGGAGGGAGTTTTTCTTTTGGACTTTTTTTGAATAAATTCTCACACCATACCTGCATCTGTGTCCAGTTGTGTTCCTGACAGAACGATCTGGCCAAGATGGACACAGCAGGCGCAGATCCTGTCAGAACCGCAGTCACCCAGCAGGGTGTTCTTTTAGGCCAGCACGAAGCCAGATTGACGAACACCACAAGGGAGGTGGAGTTCTTAACCAACCAAGTGGCTGAGCTGACCACCCGCATCCAAGAGCTGCAACGAGAGGCTGCAAAGGGTGGTGCAGCTCACCATCTTCCTCGCCATGAGCTTGAGCCCCGATGCAATAACCCACCACCCTACGATGGAGACCCCAATTCCTGCCGGGCCTTCTTGTCCCAGTGTTCGGTGGTGTTTGCCTTGCAGCCACGCACATACGCTCTTGAGATGTCCAAAGTGGCTTATGTATTGACTCTGCTAACTGGTAAAGCTAGAGACTGGGGTACTTCCGTCTGGGAGACTCAAGCCCCTTGTTGCGCCTCTTTTAAGGATTTCCGCCAGGAGATGGAGAGGCTATTTGACCGCTCTGCCAGAGGTCAGGAAGCGGCTGACCAGCTAGCACGGCTCCGTCAGGCGAGTCGCTCAGTAACGGACTACGCTATTCATTTTAAGACTCTGGCAGCGACCTGCGATTGGAATGAGGGGGCCTGTCGAGCTATGTTCCGAGCAGGGCTAGATGATGACATCCAGGATGAGCTGGCCACTCAGGACTTGCCACCGGACTTTGACAATCTCGTTAATATGGCGTTGCGGATCGAGGGTCGCCTTCGCCGCCGCCGTCAGCGCCTGGCAGTTCGTCCACCCTGGAGGACCGAGGAGTCGTCACCTGTTTCCCCCACCAAAACCTCTGAGCCGGAGCCTATGCAGGTGGGGCGCCTTCGGCTCACTCTGCAACAGAAGCAGCAAAGACTCACCCAAGGGCTATGTCTGTATTGTGGCAAGTCCGGTCACTTCGCAGCAGGCTGTCCGTTAAAAGTCAAGGCTCACCAGTAAAGAGGGGGATCCTGGTGAGCGCTACCCCTTTATTTCTAACTCCTGTGCAGCACTGGTTGACTCGGGAGCTGAGGGCAACTTTATGGACCTCTCCCTAGCCACCCGTTGGGGGATTCCTGTCATTCCTCTTCCTGAACCTATTCCTGCCCGTTCATTGAATGGCACTTTGATCACCACTGTCTCCTATGCTACCTCTCCTGTCAGTCTAATAGTCTCGGGCAATCACCGTGAGGTAACCACGCTGTACCTTCTTGAATCCCCGAGTGCTCCCATTGTCCTGGGGCACCCGTGGTTGGTGCAACATGGCCCTCACGTGGATTGGTCGAGCAACTCTGTCTTGTCTTGGAGTAAGTTTTGTCATGCGTCTTGTTTGGGTGCTGCCTCTTTTCCTGTGTCTGTGTACTGTCTTACAGGTGGAGGCTGCTGATTTGAAGGGGGTCCCAGTGGAGTACCACGACCTGTGCCAGGTGTTTTGTAAGTCCCGGGCCACCTCGTTACCTCCACATCGTCCTTATGACTGTGCCATTGAGCTCCTCCCAGGCACTTCTCCGCCCAAGGGTCACTTGTTTTCCCTTTCAGGCCCTGAAAGAGAGGCCATGGACAAATACATTAATGAATCCCTCAAAGCCGGTCTCATCCGACCCTCTTCATCTCCTGCAGGTGCTGGCTTCTTCTTTGTCAAGAAGAAGGATGGCTCCTTGCGTCCTTGTATAGATTACCGAGGCCTGAATGACATCACTATTAAGAACAGGTACCCCTTGCCTCTTATGTCGTCTGCCTTTGAGCTATTGCAGGGAGCCAAGGTCTTCACCAAGCTGGACCTTCGAAATGCCTACCACCTGGTTCGTATACGTGAGGGGGATGAGTGGAAGACAGCTTTCAACACGCCCACGGGACACTTTGAGTACCGGGTCTTACCATTTGGTCTGACCAACGCCCCAGCTGTCTTCCAGGCCCTGTTTAACGACGTGTTGAGAGACATGGTGAATCAATTCGTCTTCGTGTATCTTGATGATATCTTGATATTTTCCCCATCTCTGCAGGTACACACTCAGCATGTTCGCCAGGTGTTACAACGGCTGCTGGAGAACCAGCTCTATGTTAAGGCGGAGAAGTGCGTTTTCCATGCCCAGTCGGTTCCGTTCCTGGGGTTCGTTGTTTCGGCAGGGGAGATCAAAGCCGACCCCTGTAAGGTAAGGGCCGTTGCCGAGTGGCCAGCTCCTGACTCTCGTAAAGCTCTGCAGCGGTTCCTGGGGTTTGCCAACTTCTATCGGCGGTTCATCCGGAACTTTGGTCAGATTGCTGCACCTTTAACGGCACTCACCTCTCCCAAGGTACTGTTCAAGTGGAATACTGGGGCACAGGAGGCCTTTGATAAATTAAAGTCCCGTTTTATCTCTGCTCCTGTCTTGTCTATTCCAGACCCTGAACGTCAATTCATTGTTGAGGTGGATGCCTCAGATGTCGGTGTGGGCGCGGTCCTATCTCAGCGGTCACACGAAGATGGTAAGGTGCATCCCTGTGCCTTCTTCTCCCACCGCCTGAGTCCCCCAGAACGGAATTACGACATAGGTAATCGGGAGTTGTTGGCAGTCAGGCTGGCTTTGGGGGAGTGGCGTCACTGGTTGGAGGGCGCAGCTCAGCCCTTCCTGGTCTGGACGGATCATAAGAACCTCGAGTACATCCGTTCGGCCAGGAGGCTGAGCTCCCGACAGGCTCGCTGGGCCCTCTTCTTTGGTCGGTTCAATTTCACCCTGTCATACAGGCCCGGGTCCAAGAATATCAAGCCCGATGCACTCTCTCGTCTTTTCGAGGCTCCTGAGGGGAGGGAGTCTGCAGACACCATCTTGCCCAAAGGGGTGGTGGTGGCATCCCTCTCTTGGGACATCGAGAGACGAGTAGAGGAGGCTCTACTTAAGGGTCCTGTGCCGAAGGGGGGTCCAGCGGGTAATCTGTTTGTTCCCACCAAGTTGCGCTCTGAAGTGATCCAGTGGGGTCACTCGTCCAGGCTAGTCTGTCATCCAGGAGTCCGGAGGTCGCTGGCTGCCATCCGTCAGCGATTTTGGTGGCCATCCATGGCCAAGGATGTCAGGCAGTTCATGGCTGCCTGCTCTGTGTGCGCTCAGAACAAGACTTCCAATGCGCCCCCCGTTGGTCTGCTCCACCCGTTGCCCATCCCTTCCCGCCCCTGGTCACATTTGGCCCTTGATTTTGTCACTGGCCTCCCAGAATCCATGGGTAACACCGTCATTCTTACGGTGGTGGACCGTTTCTCTAAGACGGCCCATTTCATTCCCCTTCCCAAGCTTCCCTCTGCCAAAGAGACTGCTCAGGTGATGGTTGATCACATATTCCGGATTCATGGTCTTCCGGTCGATGTGGTCTCCGATAGGGGTCCCCAGTTTGTCTCTCGGTTTTGGAGGGAGTTCTGTCGGCAGATCGGGGCCTCTACGAGTCTGTCATCAGGTTTCCATCCCCAGACCAACGGGCAGTCCGAGTGGGCAAACCAGGATTTGGAACGCACTCTTCGCTGCCTGGCATCCCACAATCCCAACTCCTGGTGTCAACAGCTGTCCTGGGTAGAATACGCCCATAACTCCCTTCCGGCTTCTGCCACAGGTATGTCCCCATTCCAGTGTTCTGTTGGTTATCAACCTCCCTTGTTTCCCACACAGGAACCCGAAGCTGCGGTCCCGTCTGCTTTGGCTTTTGTCCGACGGTGTCGACGCACCTGGAAGAAAGCTAAGGCGGCCTTGGCCCAGGCTAGTAGGCGGACCAAAGCAGCGGCCGATCGTCACCGGACTCCTGCCCCCCGCTATGTGTGTGGTCAAAGGGTATGGCTTTCCACCAAGGACCTGCCTCTCAGGGTAGCCTCACGCAAGTTGGCACCCAGGTTCATTGGCCCATACCGGATCACCAAGGTCCTGAGTCCGGCGGCGGTGCAGCTCAAGCTCCCTACCACGCTTGGTCGGGTACACCCTGTTTTCCATGTTTCCAGGGTTAAACCTGTGTTCCATTCCCATCTTGTTCCATCTGCCCCAACCCCCCCTCCCCCCCGTCTAGTGGATGGCTCCCCGGTCTATACGGTGAGGAAGTTGCTAGATGTCCGACGTAGGGGGCGGGGCTTTCAATACCTTGTGGACTGGGAGGGCTATGGCCCAGAGGAGAGGAGCTGGGTCCCGGCCCGGGACATCTTGGATCGGACACTGGTCGAGGACTTCTACCGGCGACGAGGTGAGCCCCTTCCTGCGGCGCCTGGTGGCGTCCGTCAGAGGGGGTGTACTGTCATGTCAGCTGTCTGATCACCCTGTTTTTCGGTGTGTGTTTTTGTTTATGTCGTCATTTCATGCGCACATGGTGTTTTGTTTTGGTTTTGATCGTTCGTCTTGCACCTATCTGTGGCGTTCCTCCCTTCCCCTCATTACTACAGTTTCCGCTTCTAATTGTTTGACTCCACTCACCTGCATTCAATGTTTGTCCATCTCTTCCTCTATTTATTCCCGTCTGTCGCGCCAATCGGTGCCAGATCGTCGTTCGACTACAGCCCATGTGTAGTCATTCTGTCTAGTCCTGCTCTGTCGTGCCATTGTCTGCTGCTACTGGTTTTGTTTTGCTTTTTCTATTTTTTCCCCTCCCTCATTTACTAGACCGGACCCCTACATTCCTCAGAAGTGTTTTTGGTTTGCTCCGTGACGGGCTCTCTCGTGTTCTCCTCCCTCCTCCACTTCCTACGCGGCCACGCCATCGGGCGCCCCCTGCCGGGTGTTTACGAAAGGACATTCAAGCCTCTTATGTTTCCTGCTGGACATTTTTCTATTATTTCCCGGCCTGTTTTTGTTAGTTGGAGGGAGTTTTTCTTTTGGACTTTTTTTGAATAAATTCTCACACCATACCTGCATCTGTGTCCAGTTGTGTTCCTGACATATAGTATTTTAAGAAGCTCTTTAAAAAATATATAAATGACTTTACCATGTTGTGCAGCACCGATAAATAAATAATATTAAATACGTGTTGTCTACGTATGAAATACACGTATTTAACGTGTTGTTGAGGCATTAAAATTCACGTGTATTTGACCCTCTTGGCATTCCATACACATTAGATATAATGAAGGGAGACGTGAAAAAAGGACATCGCATTGTTTTGATATGGATTACTTTATCACAGAATATTTGTTCGGCAGCACTTGTTTGGTTTAAAAGTAGACATGTCAAGCTTTATATAGATATATCTCTCATGTCTCTTCGTTGAGTATTCATGGAGTTACAGTTCATTTGAATGACGTGTTTGTAAAAGAAGATCAGCGCAGACAAAGGCTGCAGACAGCACACCTTATTTGTTATCTTTATTTTATAAGTGCACAAAGTTTTGTTGTTATTATGTTTGTATCCCAAAAAAAAGTAGACCCTTTACAGATTCGATTGATGTATTGCTCTTATCTGTACGATTAAAACTGAAAGTGTAATTTTTTGGGGTTATCAGGAGAAAATGACTCAAAACGCGTATAGCCTATGCGTTAATCGACTCCAGAGTTAAAAGGCTGTCGTGACTTTTTTTACTTCCAGTATTCATAAGCTGTATCACGCTGTCAAATTATTTGTCATTTTGCACACATATACAACTCAAAAACACCTGAATTCTGCTCTTGTTGTGTTCTAATGGGTGGATTAGTGCATTCGCAAAAAAATGCTTAAAAAATGCTAAGCGCTCATTTCTCTCTCTTCTTTCTCTCTGTTCTTTGGCCAGAGACATAATTTATTAATGAGATCTGACCAGGTAATAATAACATATGTTGGTTTAGCTTGTCAGTGTGAATGAAATGTGTAGCCTATTTATTTGTCCGATCTCGCCCCGAAACGCGGCTGTCATGTGGACTTTAAGTGTTCAGAGAAATACATCGCGAGCTCGCGGACATTTGGCTGCCGCGAATATATCATGTTATTACTATAAACAGTTCAGAAACATCTGAATTTAGCTCTTGGTGTGTTCTAACGTGTGGATTGCGTGCAATCGCCTATTTTAAAGGTCTTAAATAAGAATTAATTCGCTCCTTGTGAGCTCCGTGTAGACAATGACTGAGCTGATCAGCCGTGATTCTTCTCTCATCTTTCTGACTGCTCTCTGCCCAGAAATCAATTATTAATGAGCCCTAACCCCTGTACTAATCAGATATGTTGGTTTAGCTTGTCAGTTTGAAGGAAATTGTATTATGTACTTGTATTTTTAACCGGTTTAAAAGTGAAACGAAACCCGACTCCTCTCCTTAATCTCATTGCAACTGTAGGGGCGCAATTTTTCTCAGACAATTTAAGTCTATGGGTAATGAATTTTTACATTTAAAAATTAATTAAAAAAAAACTTTAAGTCTGATCAGTCTGAAAAGATATAGCACACACCACCGCTCTATCCCGCAGGTGTCTGCCGAGTTTGGGGCTTGTGGCTATAAAGCCCTAGGAGGAGTAGCGTTTAGAATTTTTCTCAGAAGAATAATAATAATAAAAACTAGAATTAAAAGTTAGTGAACTAACTTTGATGTTGGCTTGGCCATCTTGGCCATGGGGCAAAAGAGCCACAGTACTTGTATGCCCAACATTCTTGAGTTGCCCCACTGCAAAAAATAAAAAATAATAATACCATAAAAAATACACCTGCAACAGACTTTTTCCATGGTCCCTTGCTGTTTTCTTTTTTAATAAAAAGCCTAGGCTATGATAACAGCTACGACAGGGTTGTCTAGCTGAATGCGAAATAAGTCATGCAAAAACCATAATCAATTTTAATAGTACTGACAACATATTTTAAGTTATCACACTACTGAAAAATTAAAGAAGGGACACTATATATAGTATACTTCGGTGAGTCAAGAGCTAAACAAAAAGTCCTGTTTCATTACAAAATACTGTAACTTTTATAAACGTTATACTATCACCACAAAATTTTAATTAATATTTATTAAAAAATAAATATTTCATAAAACTGAAACTTAAATATATTATTTATATAGGCTATACAAAACAGTTACGAAAAAAAAAATAATAATAAGGCTGAATAAGCTGATCTATAGCATGTTAAATGGTGGTTGCCTGTCTATGAATGGTACACCCCAACCACTAAGCTCACAGAAGTGGTTTGACCCAAGTCCTCAGCAGCCAATGACATTGACCTCTTCAAACTGATTTTTAAGGTGTACTTCAGTGTATTTCACGTGAAATACATGTTAAATACCTGCTGATTTTTCACTTGTAAACAACACTATTTAACACGTTAAATAATATTGGATATAACATTGGAGTAATATAGTATTTTAAGTAGCTCTTAAAATTTTTTATAAATGACTTTACCATGTTGTGCAGCGCCGATAAATAAATAATATTAAATACGTGTTGTCTACGCATGAA
Source organism: Carassius gibelio (assembly GCF_023724105.1). Lineage (NCBI taxonomy): Eukaryota > Metazoa > Chordata > Actinopteri > Cypriniformes > Cyprinidae > Carassius > Carassius gibelio. The sequence goes on from NC_068402.1 coordinate 3,025,511, forward strand.
ATACACGTATTTAACGTGTTGTTGACGCGTTAAAATTCACGTGTATTTGACCCTCTTGGCCTTCCATACACATTAGATATAATGAAAGGAGACGTGAAAAAAGGACATCGCTTTGTTTTGATATGGATTACTTTATCACAGAATATTTGTTCGGGAGCACTTGTTTAGTTTAAAAGTAGACATGTCAAGCTTTCTATAGATATATCTCTCATGTCTCTTCGTTGAGTATTCATGGAGTTATAGTTCATTTTAATGACGTGTTTGTAAATGAAGATCAGCGCAGACCAAGGCAGCAGACAGCACACCTTGTTTGTTATCTTTATTTTATAAGTGCCCAAAGTTTTGTTGTTATTATGTTTGTATCCAAAAAAAGTAGACCCTTCACAGAGACACGTTAAAATTCACGTGTATTTGACCCTCTTGGCCTTCCACACATTAGACGTGAAAAAAGGACATTGCGTTGTTTTGATATGGATTACTTTATCACAGAATATTTGTTCGGCAGCACTTGTTTGGTTTAAAAGTAGACATGTCAAGCTTTCTATAGATATATCTCTCATGTCTCTTCGTTGAGTATTCATGGAGTTACAGTTACTTTTTTCCCCTCTATGTCAAATGATATTTCGTTTTGCACGGCTCAACAAACACCTGGATTTTGCTCTTGTTTTGTTCTAATGAGTGGATTGTGTGCATTAATATCTTAAGAAGCTCTTAAAAATATATATAAATGACTTTATCATGTTGTGACGATGGATAGCAATTGATGTGACGTTCAGAACTTCAGCCTGACAGATAAAATCTCACAAGCACATATAAACACTCATTTTCATGTGTATAATATATTCTTCTAATTGTTTTGTGCCGTTTCGCTGCAGGGTTTTAATGTGAAAGGCTGTGAATTCTCTATTTAGACTTGTTCAGAGAAATACATCGCGAGCTCGCGGACATTTGGCTGCCGCGAATATATCATGTTATTACTTTAAACAGTTAAGAAACATCTGAATTCAGCTATTGGTGTGTTCTAACGTGTGGATTGCGTGCAATCGCCGATATAATTTAATTATAAAAGGTCTTAAATAAGAATAAATTCGCTCGTTGTGAGCTCCGTGGAGACAGCCTGAGCTGAGCAGCCGTGATTCTTCTCTCGTCTTTCTGACTTCTCTCTGCCCAGACATCAAGTATTCATAAGCTGTATCACGCTGTCAAATTATATTTCATTTTGCCCACATAAACAGTTAAAAAACACCTGAATTCTGCTATTGTTGTGTTCTAATGGGTGGATTAGTGCAATTCGCTGTGATATTATTTTTGGAAGCGCTTAAAAAATGCTGATGACGCGCTCATTTCTCTCTCGTCTTTCTCGCTGTTCTTTGGCCAGAGACATAATTTATAAATGAGATCTGACCCGGTAATAATAACAAATGTTGGTTTAGCTTGTCAGTGTGAATGAAATGTGTAGCCTATTATTATTTGTCCGATCTCGCCCCGAAACGCGGCTGTCATGTGGACTTCAAGTGTTCAGAGAAATACATCGCGAGCTCGCGGACATTTGGCTGCCGCGAATATATCATGTTATTACTTTAAACAGTTCAGAAACATCTGAATTTAGCTCTTGGTGTGTTCTAACGTGTGGATTGCGTGCAATCGCCGTTTTAAAAGGTCTTAAATAAGAATGAATTCGCTCGTTGTGAGCTCCGTGGAGACAGCCTGAGATGAGCAGCCGTGATTCTTCTCTCGACTGCTCTCTGCCCAGAAATCAATTATTAATGAGCCCTAACCCCTGTAATAATCAGATATGTTGGTTTAGCTTGTCAGTTTGAGGGAAATTGTATTATTTACTTGGTATTTTTAACCGGTTTAAAAGTGAAACAAAACCCGACTCCTCCCTTTAATCTCGGTTATTGCAACTAGGGGCGCAATTTTTCTCAGACAATGTAAGTCTATGGGTAATGTATTTTGACATTTAAAAATTAATAAAAAAAAAACTTTAAGTCTGATCAGTCTGAAAAGATATAGCAACCAGCACCGCTCTATCCCGCAGGTGTCTGCCGAGTTTGGGGCTTGTGGCTTTAAAGCCCTAGGAGGAGTAGCGTTTAGAATTTCTGTCAGAAAAATAATAATAAGAAAAAGAGGAAAAAGAAGAAGTTGCCAAGCCAACATAATAAGTTTAAATAGCATAACAGTATGTTGGCTTGTTGCCAAGCCAACATAACTAGAATTAAAAGTTAGTGAACTAACTTTGAATTTGGCTTGGCCATGGGGCAAAAAAACCACAGTACTTGTGCGCCCAACATGCTTGAGCTGCCCCGCTACAAAAAATAAATAAATAATAATAGAAAATACACCTGTAACAGTTTTTTTCCATGGTCCCTTGCTGTTTTCTTTTCTAATAAAAAGCCTAGGCTATGATAACAGCTACGACAGGGTTTTCTAGCTGGATGCAAAATAAGTCATGCATATTTTTCTCTAATAAAAAAATTATAAACATTCATTATTTTTTTTAAAATAAACTTCAATAAGGCCCAATATAGTAATAATGCAAAAACTATAATCTCCTAAATACCATTCAATTTGATCTTATTTTAATAGTACTGACAACATATTTCTCAAGTTATCACACATTACTGAAAAATTAAAGAGAGGACACTATATTAGTTATCTATTTTCATATTGTGCATATAATAGTACTCACAGAAGGACTCATAATTTACTTGAAAAGAGGCAACTTAGGTATTCACTTGTATTTTTAACCGATTTAAAAGTGAAACTAAGGCAAAATCCTGTGCTCCGCTGATAAATAAAGTTACTTTAATATTCAAATCCGGTATCATGATCAACTTCCAATTTATATATCAAAGGTTTATGTTCACATGGCTGTTTTTGTTTCTATTCACCAAGCAATTTTCTATGGACCCTTGCTGTCTTTTGTTCTAATAAAAAGCCTAGGCTATGACAATAGCTTCGACAGAAATGGCTATTGAACATAAACTGTTGAGAAATAAAATGGAAGTTGATCATGATACTCGATTTGAATATTAAAGTGATTTCATTTACCAACTGCTTTGTCCCTGAATATAGCTTGAAGTATTTAGTATTTATCCTGTGGCGCCATCGTGTGGACAAAATAAGCAATGTGGCCTTCATTTCCCATTAAAATCTAATTTACTAAAGGCAGCAGGTAAATGCAGTCTCTTTTAAAACCCCTTACCAGTCACCCCCCATATTTGGCATGGAGACAGAAATGACATACCCAAAATAAAAATGTTTTTGATCATGATTCTTTCTGACTAGATACATAATCAACATTTGTCCACAAAGCTGACACTTCAAAGGTTACTGTTCAGGAATCAGAATCACTCAGACTGTTATGATAATAGAGATATATAAGCTCAAACATAAAAACAAAAATAAAAATATTAAAAACATATTTTTTAAATGTATTTAAAAAAAAATGTTGATGTAGGATATGAGTTTAGCAACAGTGTAGCTAAAGCCACAAGTCTACCAAAGCTTCATATGAAAATTTCATAATCTAATCTATAAAACTGTGAATTTTATGAAATCTTTTCTAAGGCTATGTCATGTGTGTTTTTAGAGAAGGCTAATCAGATTGATTTATGGCACTTGTCATCTCTGTAAAATCTCACATGCAAACATTCCTGTGCTGTCTGTCTGTCTGTGTTGGCTTTGAAAACTCCCCGTTTCATGATTATATTGTTCTCACCAAATGAGTCTTGTGAACCTCCGCCAGGTATGAAACATTATCCGCATTATTCTTTTATCATTATTTTGCTTTTATTACACCTTTATCAGCCTTTGTTGTGGTTATTTCAAGCTTTACAGTCCACTAAACTGCTATCTCACTTAGTCTCAGTATGCATTTAGCACTTATTTATCAAAAGTCTTACTATAAAAAATTATCGTGACAGAAATGAATTATGAAGAAATGCACCTGCTATTAGTAGCATTAGAGCTAACGTTAGCATCAAGCTACATCAGACAATTTATTCAATTATTAGTACATTTTTACTAAAAACTCACTTTAAACCCCGATCGAGTGTTTGTAATAACTTCCTTTAGCGATCAGGGGTGGAATTTGGTCGATTACTATTGTAAAAATATGCTATATGTAGCTTTTTTCATCGCTGCACAAGTTAGCATTTCCCATGTACAATTTCGATTTTTTTTTTTTTTTTATAAAAACGCCCCAGATCTCAAGAAAATCTCATACCAAGTTTTACTAACGTATGCTCGGGTTTCTTATTCGGATATTTCGTGTGTACAGAGGTGTTTCAGTGTTATGGTAAAATATGAACCAGGAAGTTTACAGGAAGCATGTGACACGATGTGGCGGTGTCCGGACATGACACTCTAAGACTGACATGGCGAAGGACCAATCGGAGTATGAGTGACACACAGCACGAGCTCACACCACTCCACACACACACACAGATCGCTGGAAGAGGCTGTTGATCATCAGATCGCGTAAATCAGTGGAAATGAATAGAAATGAGGATTCTGTCTGAAGAAATATGAAGTAAAAATATCCATATATCTCCGCACATATGCATCTTTGGTCTATAAATCCTTACTGACGCTGTTCAGTGAGTCTATGTGAACACAAATAAACAGCTCCTGACGTGACTGCATATGAATGAGTGGTGAATTTCTATTCAAAATGGGGCATAATACGGATTTATTATTTTGCACTCCTGACATAAATTACTAAATAACTGTCACTGCAACAACGTTTTATCAAAATATTCGTCAAGTATCGAAGCTTGAGTCTTTAAACTTTCAATTGATGCACCGTTTGTCCAGATCAAGTAGGCTAAGTATGTCTAGATAAAGTATACTCTTATAAGAGTGATGTTTAATGTGCTGTGAAAGTGAAACAATAAGAATCAGCTGCTGGTCATGCAGGCATTGTCTGCACGGAGCTCACAACGAGCGAATTCATTCTTATTTAAGACCTTTTAAAACGGCAATTGCACGCAATCCACACGTTAGAACACACCAATAGCTAAATTCAGATGTTTCTGGACTGTTTAAAGTAATAACATTATATATTTTTCACATTAAAAGACTGCAGCGAAATGGCACAAAACAATTTAAATAATATATTATACACATGAAAATGAGTGTTTATATGTGCTTGTGAGATGTTCTCTGTCAGACTGAACGTCACAGCGATTGCTCGGCGCTGCATAACATGGTAAAGCAGGGAACACTGCGACCAAAATGGTCATTCACTGATCACTGATTATTGTTGTACCTACTTATGTGTTATGCTATGATTTAATATGAGCATTTATTAAAACAGAAATGTGTATTTTAAGAATACGTTTTATAACGTGCCCCGAGCATTCAACACATCAAGTTGGCTTCAGTTGAACTGAGCAGCTGGTGACTCGCGCTGTGTTCGGTGCGAGAGAGAAACGTGTCTCGCGAACAGGGACAGCAACACTGAACCGAGCTCTTGTTCACCTGCACCTGAACGAACAAATGCAAATCACAGTTTAAATAAACAGAAAAAAGAGCCTAAAGCAAAAGAGCTCAATTCAGCCGCGCGGCTTTCTGGTGTGAAAAAAAATCGGAATTTGTAATTCAGGTGTTTCTGAGCTGTGTATGTGTGCAAAATGAAATATCAGCTCAATACAGCTTATGATTACTGGAAGGAAAAAAAGTTACGACAGCCTTTTAAATTAAAACAGTGCAGCGAATCAACACAAAACAATTAGAAGAATATATTATAGAGATCAAAATGAGTGCTTGTGTGATCTTTTTGTCTTTGTCTCTCCAGCTTATTAATAACCAGACTGACTTTATTTCTGTCAGACGTCTACAGAAGATCTTATTGAGAATGAACTAAGGTTTAGATGTTGATTTATTGTTTCATTTGAAGTAACCATGTTAGAGATCAGTGTTTGCTTTAGTTGGGCTCTTGACCCTTGATTTCTGTCTTAGTTTTTTTCTCTGGCTGTTATAACCATGTGTTTCTAAAACACATTTGTTGTAACTCAAAAGCCCAGAAGAAAGGCCATCAGGTGTTTACCTGTACCTAGGTGTAGGTTGTTATACATTATATAGGTGATGATAATACAAAATTATTGATCCGTACGGAGTCTAATCTCTGATGAAATAGATGTGTAATTAGTAGTAATGGACCTAGTAAAAATGACACTAAGAGCCAGTGGTTGTGTGATAATCAGTTAATATACAAGTGACTTTCCAAACATTTTGTACACATTGATTTTTCTTCTATGACTGTAGTTGGTCAAACACAGACATTAATAATCAGAATATGAACCTCTACAATGGTGACGAAAAAAAACATGCTGCAATGCATGCTGTGTACTATTGTAGTACAAAACTCATCCATGGCTCCCAGCATGCTCTGCAGCATTTTTTTTAATGGTCACCATTGTTGAGGTTTATATTCTGATTATTGATGTCTTTGTGTGACTGTTTGACACCGTAGAAGACCACACTGTTTGAAAAGTCATTCATATTAACTTATTATCACAGAACCACTTTTTCTTAGAATCACTTTTATGATAATCAATCAAATTACACAACACTTATTTCATCAGAGATTACACACTGTATGGATCAATAATTGATGATTATCATCACCATTATAAAGTATAACAACCTACACCTAGATACAGGTTAACACCTGATGGCACTTTTTCTGCGCTTTTGAGTTACAACAAATGTGTTTTAGAAACACACGATTATAACAGCCAGAAAAAAAGACTAAAACAAAAGTCAAGGGTCAAGAGCCCAACTAAAGCAAACACTGATCTCTAACATGGTTACTTCAAATGAAACAATAAATCAACATCTAAACCTTAGTTCATTCTCAATACGATCTTCTGTAAGAGTTATAAAACAAACAAGATTCTGTTATTTAAAGTTTATGTGATTGGTTTTCATCTAAGTTATGAAAAAAATATAAATCGTGGAAGTCGTGGCCTTTGGGAAGTCATGGCCTAATGGTTAGAGGGTTGGGCTCCCAATCGAAGGGTTGTGAGTTCGAGTCTCGGGCCGGACGGGATTGTGGGTGGGGGTAGTGCATGAACAGTTCTCTCTCCACCTTCAATACCATGACTTGGGTGCCCTATAGCAAGGCATCGAACCCCCAACTGCTCCCCGGGCGCCGCAGCATAAATGGCTGCCCACTGCTCTGGGTGTGTGCTCACAGTGTGTGTGTGTGTGTTCACTGCTCTGTGTGTGTGCATTTCGGATGGGTTAAATGCAGAGCACAAATTCTGAGTGTGGGTCACCATACTTGGCTGAATGTCACTTCACTTCAAATGGGAATTTGTCATGTAATAAAATTACATAAATCTTAAATTTGGGGTGAAATATTTCTGTAAGTGTAGCCCAATCCCGCTTCTAGAAGGTTCCCCGATAAAACATTGCTTCCCGGGTTTAAAATATAAGTTTTTTAGCAGGGTTGCCTTGGTAAAATTCGCATTTTAGGGGCTAAATATCACGTTATTTGTATTGGGGTCAGAGTATGTGAGCAGAGTGGGAGCGGAGCGTGGAGTGGAGCGGTGTGATTTTGACAGGAGCGAGGAGCGGATTTTTAAAAAGTCGGAGCGTTGTGGTTTTCACTCGCTCCATGAGCGCTCCACCATCGCTCCATCACGAGTACAATTCATGCCAACGGCCCGTAATATAACTGCATATTTAGCAAGTATTCACATTAAACATATTTAACTATAGCTTGATACAGATAGATCTCTCAAATCAGAAGGTTACAATGACGACAATAGCCGAGCGGGAAGTTATAGGCTAGTTGTCAAGGAGTTTGTCTGTTCCTTTTACTGAATATTTTCGGGTCGAAGCATGATTTAAACAGTTACAGCAAATTCACACGCAATTGCTTTCGCAATAATGCATTCAAACAAATGTAATCTTACAGTGTTACTTCATCTGTATCTGATTTTGAATGAGCAGAAATCTGTAAGAAATGCATTGATCTGTAGATAAAATAAAAATTTACTGTTTTTTCATCACAAACAAAATTTGCACAGCAGAATACAGTAATTATATTAATGCTGACATCCAAGCTATTAGTTTGGCATGTGGTAGGAAAAAAAAGTTTGCACACAATAGCCTAAGCCACTTTGAAACTCTCCTGTTATTTTATTTTTATTTTTAATATAGGCTATGTTATGAACATAAGATTTCAAACATACTGAAATACTTTAGCCACGGAGCGAGGGTGGAGCGGTGTTTCTGGTATCACTGAGCGTGGAGTGGAGCGGGAGCGGGAAATTGTGAACCCGGAGTGGAGCTGGAGCGGAGTGATTATTAAATGCTCTGAGCGCGGAGGGGAAATTGTTGCCGCTCCACTCCGCTCACATACTCTGATTGGGGTCGCTGTGACCTGCGGACATGAAAAACAACCACCACAGACTTGGCAACACTGGTAGGCATTTACTACACCGAGCCGTAATTCACTGACAATCTACACAAAATCGATGTTAAAATTTGCAGGCGATTCTTTGTCGATTTTGAAAGCGATTTTGAGTTAGTTGTCGGTAGACTAAAACGAGAAATACAACTGCTAAATCGCTGATCCTGGATCAGTAGTGACGCGACGGCGCTACTTCATCTTGCTCGTGTTTACGATGGATAGCAACCAAGCATCTTTATGATGCATTACCGTCCCATTCTGCCCCGGATGGTAACACACCTTGGCCAGTCACGCAAAAAATTATTTGATGAAATGATGGCATAGGATGAGGTCGGAGAACAGTTAATCCCGAGGAGTGAGTCGCCGTGGCCTTACCTCGACAAGTACATGACACTGACCGAGATAACAGAGAGAAAACATGGTTTCAGATCCTGCTTGTAAAAATTATCAGGGTCCCCCTTACGAAAGGAAAATATATTTTTCCAATTTATTTCTTAAAATATATTGTGATGTATTATAATATATTATTTTCCTTTTTATTTCTGATATTTTATATATTTGAATATGTAAGTTCCAGACACTCGGCCCAAGGAAGGTATCTGGTGCTGGATGAAGGTTTCCTGCGTGTTCTGTCTTTCAGCGCGTAGAGTTATTCATTTTAGGTTAAACTCAAATCTGACTCCATTTTATTATTTAATCTGACTCCATTTTCTTATGATCTCAAATTGGTTGTATGCCTTTTTAATTAATATTCTTCTGACATTTGATTATTCTAGTTAACTCTATTTTTATATTAACTCATTCATTCGGGTGCTCATGTTGCTAACAAGGATACAACGTAATCTACTAGTCAATAATTACAGAGTAAGACAGAATAGAATCAAAATGTAACAATTTATTAACAGTCAGGTAGATATGTATTTTGCCAATTACATATCCAATTGAAACACATCAAATCATATCAATACAAAACATCAAATTCTCAAAGATGAATCTAAAAGTAAAATATGCATACCTGACCTTAGAAAATACATAGTATGAAGTGAAGAGACACACAACACACTACGGGCTTTCTGGCTACAGAAATCGCCCTGATCAACTTGCTGCAATCGTTTAAATACCTCAGACCAAGACAAACATCCCTCGAGATGAAGACAGAAACTAACAATTGGAATTTGCATTAACTCAGGTCCCAAGGAAAGGACACTCCCATCACAGTAATCAAGATATCTCTTGACTCTTCAGATCTGTATTATCTTCTAATCTACTTTTATGAGATTGAGACCATTGTACCAGTTGCACTGAGACATTTCCAATGATACTATACAGAGTGTTAGATCACTTGCATTGATATTTTCATGTAATCATTTTGAGCAGACTGAGTAGAAGGAAGAATGGGTGAAGGGATTTATAATGAAACAAATGGCCAGAAGGGAAGGAGGTCTTGTTTGTCTGAGGTTTGTATTGTCTGTTTCTCAGGAGATCAAAGTATCTCAGGTTCTTTTGTCCTTACAAATACATTTAATAATATATTGATGACACATATATTATATAATATATTGCAAAATATACAAATGATTGCCGCTTTCAATATATTGCAATATATTGGAAAAAATAAATATAAGAATATATGCATAATATATTACATGATATTTTCCAATATTCTGCAATTTTTATTTTTCATAAGGGCCAGCCTGGCCATTTTTTTTTTTTTTTTGTACTGTTTGGAGGTCTTGCATTTTGTTCTGCAAAGTCCTACAGTATATTAAGCATGCCCATGCAACATGTGCATACACTTACTTGTGCACACATTGTTAATTACATGTATTTTGATTGTTTTTGTTACCAAATTGAAAAGGAACACAAAAAACTATTAAACTAAACAATTACACCTGCCTATCTGTTTGACTGACAGTTTTAAGCACTGAGATAGCATTGACTTGTATAAAAACGTGTTCAACATAAAAATGTAATTTTAAAAGTAGCAAGCTACTGTTGATGTAGCTTAGCTTGCTGAATTTCCCAGGGGGGTAGCTTCAGTGTAGTGAAGCTTCATTTACTGTAGAGTAACTGGTAGCTTAGCTCACTACATTTTCCAAGTAGCTTGCCCAACACTGCAGGAGCGTCTTTACTGATGAGAGGTGCATGAAAATCGCATTCGATTTTTTGCACAGCCCTATCTAGTTCATAATGAAATGGCATGTGTTCAGTGCTGTCAGCATCGCAGGTTAACTTTATACCAATAACTTTTTAAAAAGAGTTACATAAACACAAAATAAAACCAGGAAAACAACAATTAAGCAATTAAATTTTTTTAAATTGCATGATAAAAATTCAAAAATATTTTCTGATAAAAAATCTTACTAAACAAGTCTCTAGTTTTGTATTCAGTTAACATTAACATTATCTTTCAACATTTTTAAAGGGTAAGTAAAACAAATTCAATCCATTTTGTATTGTTATATTGTTGGTAACATTTGTAAAAGAATAATGTTTATTCTTTCTCCAAGATACCGTTTATTTGCAAAACTGATACAAAACAGCATGTTTTCATTTAGATTCTGCATTGTGTCATTGCTGCTTACAAATAAAAGGGGACATATAGGTCCACATAACTCAGAGAGTAAATATTGTTCATTTACAGATATAAGAGACATTACAATAAAGCAGGTTGAAAATCATAAAATTTACCCTTATAGGCAAAATAAGGATAATTTTTATTTTGTGTGTCAAATGTTTTATGTGTTCATGTACAGTTGTCTTTGTCTTTAGTCTTTGCGAGCTTTGGCGCCATCTGAAGTCTTCACAAGTAAGTTTGGATTCAGTCTGGAGCTGGTGTAATCTCTAGAATCATTGGGATTGACATCCTGAGATAGAAACAGGAAATAAAAAGAAAAGAAAGTTTAGCATAGCTGCTGCTGTTCATATTATTTCAGACAAAATATTATTTAATCACATATAACTGGAGTGCATGGTTATTAGATGTGTTGTGTGAATACTAAACTATGTATTTTAATCTAATTTAAACTAAAAAAGTGTGTCCAAGCCCCAAATATTATTAGGAAGGCTATTTCAAAGTAAAATACCAATAGGTTTTGCTTCCTTTAGTGGACTTTGATAAATTCTTGGTATTAGAATTTAGTGACCTCACTACAGGCCATGCACCATAGATGCTGCTGCATCAATTTGAGCTTATTTTGCTATATATATATGATTTAATCACAAGTAGGTTTAATAAATGCACATCCACTTCCAATTCACCAATCAATAAACAAAAATCGACACACTGCCACTAATGCTCTCAAAAATCAGTTTATTGATGAAGTGTTTCACGTGATCCCTGTAAATGTAATATTTGTGGAACAGGCATCTCTTTAGAATGGAATACACATTTCAGTAGGTGGAACATCATTTTTGTAATTTATACTACTGTTAAAAGTTTGGGGTCAGTACGATTTCTTTTTACGTCTTGGAGAAAAGTCTCTTCTGCTCACCAAGGCTGCCTTTATTTGATCAAAAGCAAGTAAAAAACTGTAATATTGTGAAATATTACAATTTAACACAACAGTTTTCTACGTGAATATATTGTGAATGTAATTTATTTCTGTGATCTAAGCTAATTTTTATTACTCCAGTCTTCAGTGTCACATGATCCTTCAGAAATCATTCTGATTTGCTGCTCAATAAACATTTTCAATTATTATCACTGTCTTATCAATTATCAAAAGTTAAAACAGACATTTCTGTTTCAAACACAGTATTGTTTTAAAACTTTATCCATCAAAGAATCCTGAAAAAGTGAAGGAAGACAGCGGTTTTCAACACTGATAATAGTCAGAAATGTTTCTTCAGAAGCAAATCAGAATATAATAATGATTTCTGAAGATCACGTGACACTGAAGACTGGAGTAATGATGCTGAAAATACAGCTTTACCATCACAGGAATAAATTACTTCTCTAAATATATTCAAATAGAAAACTATTATTTTAAATTGTAGTGAATTGTATTAATTTCATAAATTAAACTGAGGTTGCATAAAATACTTTCAAAAACATAAAAAAAAAAAAACATACCTTCCCAAACTTATGAAACAGTTGTGTATGTTCAAGATTGTACTTACTGGTCCTGCAGTTAGTTTATAGCATCTTGGAGATGTTGTCTGACAGCAGCAGTGGGCCGTCAGGGTGAGCAGGCCTCTGCTGGCCCTATAAAAAACAAAATTGTGTGAAAAATGCTTTTACAGACTATTTAGTTATTTACATTTGTGTAATGTTCACAAATTGCTTGCGATTAGTTTAATTGAGGTTGACCAGGAATATCCTACATTAAAAAGTATATGGCCAGCACTACAGATTGTGCTACCCTTTTGATGAAAGAAGTCACATCTGATTTGTTACAAGCATTAGTGACAGAATCATCAGCCAATCAAATTTTGATATTCAATGACAGCACACCCTCTGGGTCTAGAGACGTGCCCAGTGCTACCCCCAGCGTTTAAGTCAGGGATTTCCAAAGTACGAAAGTGAAATTCAATGAAAAGAAAATACAGCCTATAGATCTGGTTGCCAATCTACTAAAATGCTTTTTTAAGGAGCTCTTTTGCAGAAAAAAGAGAATAACTGAGAAATGAAGACCTACAACTGAGAAAGGAAGACCTACACCTAAATTGAAGGCCAGCAACATTTTTATGCACCATTTCAAAGATTGCAACTACGAGTGCTATGAGTGGCTAACAGTTAACACCAAGCACAAGTTATTTTGTTGGCCGTGATTACTTTTTAATCTGAGTCAAGGGACATGAAATGAGTTCTTTATTATTTGATGAGTATTGTATCATGCACATTGTTATAACAGAGGTCGACCGATTCATTGGTTTTGCTGGTTAATCGGCACCGATAGTTGATTTTTAGAACTATCAGTTATCGCCAAAATCCATGGAGATATTTTTCCGTGTTGTGTTTGTTTTGCCTTGTGACACTGTGCGCTGCACAGAGTGGGAAACTTCAAATGCGAATTTAAATGCAGCCGTTCACATAGTTTTCTATTAAATAACATTATATTAATCTCAAATCATTGTAAATTTACATAATGACTTCACCCAAGGCTATAAATTATGTATTGTGCATTTTACAGCAAAACGTTGGTCTTTCTGTGGCTCTAATACAGTCTGTATGCCTCATATAGAAAGTTGTTATACAGATTGCGCGTTTTCTTTCCGTTTGCTCTTTTTTTTTTAACACTGAACTTTAAACACATATGCCACATTGTTCATTCCTGAAGCAAACTTATGTCCGTTTGGTGATTAAATAAACAGTTTTAGACCGCTGCTTGAATTGAATATGACGCATCCGGTGTCTGTGATAACTGTGACTTCTCAAAGACACTGTGCATGATTAGATAATCATGCAGTGTTTTAAAATAGCAGCAAATAAAATATGATGCGTCCGGTGTGTAGGGTTTGGTATCGTTTGAATTTTATCGATTCCAATTCCGATTCTGCTTATCGATTCCTAGTTTCGATTCCAATAAGATAAAAAATCCAGTATATAAAAATTAAGTCAAACATTTAGATGTCAAACATGTTTCTGTCTTTTTACAAAGCATTCTGTTGCAGCTGAATAACATGAGCAAAAATCAGCAGCTTACAAAACACTGCAAGAAGAATTTTGCCTGTGCTTAAAAAAAAAAAACATACCATAGCAAAAACAATTAATTAATAAAAATATTAAAGTGTTAAAGACAAGTAACCAGTCAATAGTAAGATATGAACAAACAAATCAATTAGCAATATCATAAATACAACAAAACAAAATTTCAGGTACAGAAACTGTAATTAAAAGTTTAAAAACACTGCATAGTTTTCTTTTTATAAATAAAATAAAGATTAATCAATTAAAGTTATTAAATATATTCAGTCGAGATCAGTGAATGATTTTCTTTTGTTCTTTGATTAACATTAATGACAGACAGCACGTTTATTAGGCCGTTGTCTCTTTAAACAAAAATACTGTATGTGTGTGTTTTCTTTCTCATCTGTTCAACTGTTTACATTCATGTAAGACAAAAAAGTTTGTGTTTATGATGACATACTGATGTATTTTTCTGTACATTGGTCGACAAATATGAAAGAAGTCAGTTTCGGCTACGAATAACCTTTTCTACAGTGGAAATACATGGAATGTAGTGATGGGAAGTTCGATTCTTTTCCACGAACCGGTTCTTTCGGACGGTTCGATTCAATAAACCGGTTGAAAAAAAGTCTTGAAGATATAAAGTAAATAAATTAGGTGTCATCAGCGCAGAAACCATGATCCACTTACTAAACATAATCCATTGCGATGTATTTTTTATTAAATGAACTTACGTTTCGCCAGATTGCCCTTCATCCAAGCCCTCGAAATACCCGCGCTCATAACATTACTAGTACAGAATCAGAATCAATCACCAAAAGAATCCCTTCGGTTCAGACATGCTGTGAGTCAGTTGGCTTCACGCTGAATCGCGCATGCGCAGTATCATCAGTTCATCGGTTCTCAATTCGGACGCGTCCGACAGAAATGATTCTCGGTTGAGTGTACTGATGATCCGAAAACCGATGCAACCGGTTCTTGACTCGAGAACGAGAATCGCTCTAACCGGCATGTGCTGCAGTTCAGTGTCATCAGCTGCTCTACTCGTGTTCATGTTCTGTTTACTACAAACTCAATTTGTGAATGTGTCATCATTAACTATAAATACAGTACAGATATCTCATAAATCATCCCTTATTCCTATTAAACATAAGAGTCTTTAGAGTCTTAATTATTGTCCAACTTCCCTGAAAACCCATTTGGCCTATACATTATATACAATATACAGATTGGAAACATTAATCTAAAAAAATAATAATAAAAAAAATCAAAATAAAATATAGTTATTTTATCACACTTTCCGATGTTTAACAAAATACTTACAAAATAACACGCATGCGCAATATCATCAGTTCATCGGTTCTCAATTCGGACGCGTCTGACAGAAACGATTCTCGGTTGAGTGTACTGATGATCCGAAAACCGAAGCAACCGGTTCTTGACTCGAGAACGAGAGCTGCTCCAGCAGTGGGCGTGTTTGTTCATCTGGCTCGGCTCGGTGTTCATCTTCAGTTCGGTCTTCACAGCATTTCATTCAGTGTACTGTTTGAGTAAATGGATTACCCCGGGATATTGGTTTATTCTGACTAAGAGGGAGTGTCAGTCACGTTAAAAAAGTTAAGAGTTTAAGTAATTTGTGGATTTATGCTTATTGGAGACGTGAACCGTTTCAAACGATTCAGTTCGATTTGGTGAACTGGTTCAACCAGTTCACTTAGAAGAACCGGTTAAATTGAACGATTCGTTCACGAATCGGCCATCACTAATGGAATGGTTCGAAAACGGACACAAACCCGGGAACCCACAGCGCGACCGCAGACTAGATTCCTGCACGGGTTCGGGTACCCGCGGGCTGAAACGGGTGAAAAATATCCAACTGTGTCGGATACGGGTGCGGGTCGGGTCGGACACAGGGAAACAGGGGTCTAAACACGGATTCAAAACAGTCAAAAAATAGGCCTACGTTCAACTTTTTTTTTTTTTATCACCAAGGCGCGAACGGCTTCATGAGTCATAGTTAACAGACACTAAGATAAGTTAAGATCAGCCAGCTGTTTTTTTTTTTTCTGTTGTTTTTGTTTTCCGTTCATATATATATAGCTATATACAGAATCTGAATTAAAATGTGTTTGATTTAAGCCTATTTAAAAATTTGTGTCATAAAATTATATTGCGCATAACGCGATCGTTATAAAAGAGTTTAAACAACAATACACTTCCACTTGCATGTATTTGACAATCGGAATATCAGATATTACATTCCATAGCTAACACATTTGTGAATATGGGCCTAATCTAGGCTATCCAGGGTTGTTGTTTTTTTTTACTTTGTGCAGCTCATTTACATATGTGCTCTGGCACAGATCCGCCTCTCGCGATGCTCAGCTGTGAAGGATTAATAAATGGGTGCGTTCGACTTGAAGCACAACCTCAGACGGTGGTATGATTCGCTCTATTGTTGTTCTGTTTTCTTTCAGGATCAAAAATACAACAAATTAAAGCGTTTATCTGTATTTCCGACTGATGAGAACTATGCATATACATTCATAAATCAGTCAATTTTGTATTTTATTATGAGATATTTTATTCTAATGTGATCAGTGACTGATGGACCAAAGAGCACGTATTTCAACATTTGCAGTAAAAAAGTGAAATATAAATTCTCAGAAAATGCATTTAATACCAGTATATTGAAACGTCTGTTTATTTAGCCTACTCCATTAATAAAGGAGTCCAGACATTGGACATATGTATATATATGTATGTATATATGTGTATATATATATGTGTGTATATATATATGTGTGTGTGTATATATATATATATATATATATATATATATATATATATATATTTACATATATACATATATAATATTATATATATATATATATATATATATATATATATATATATATATATATATATATATATATATATATATCTGTATATATATATATATATATATATATATATATATATATATATACGCACACACAACTGGAAACCACAAAGTTTGTAAAACATTTACAACTGATGAGTAGTTTACACTTTAGATTGGGGGGTGCAGAAAGCTTTGTAAATTATTTATAATGTTTATTGAGATAATAGTACAATGTTGACATTTCAATGATTTATAAGTGATTCATAATATATACACTAGTAACTATTAACCATTAAGGATCTGTTTGATTTTTTTCATTATGTTATTTTTTTAAAGATTGCTTATGAAAGATGTGTAAATCATAGCATATTACTTAATCATTAGTGAATGTATATTCATGTCACTTGTAAATTATTTATAACTTAATCTACAGAACATAGATAAAAATATTAACATCATTTATTTCTATGAACACATAGTCATGTTTTGTAAATAATTAGTTAATCATAATCTAATTACTTGTAAATGACTTTTAAAATTAATTTACAAAAAGTACACAAATTATTAGTATATCACTTATTAAGCGCTTATGAATGTTTTGTAAATGATTAGTTCATCATTAACTAATCACTTAAAAGTGACTTACAACTGAACTTTATTATAAAGTGTTACCAAAAAGTCACCCACACCTTGGAAGACCTGAGGGAAAGTAAATTAACAGCAAATTTTCATTTTGGGGTGAACTATCCCTTTAACCCACACTAATCTAGCCTACTGCTGAAGTTGTTGATCAGCCGTCATTGTTGTTGAGAGACTGTGTGGGGCATAATAAGTGCATTACACATACGGCTGCGTTAGCTGTAACAGAGATTTGTAAGCTGTGTACAGGTATCTAACAGTTGTTTACTGAAGGCCCTGACTGAACAGTACTCACTGTCTGACAGCAGGTTCACTCAGACTCTGATCGTCATCACTGAAGAATCCAGGAACAAAACAAGCCATCTGACACAGAGACAACAATATCTACTCTGCAGTTCCAGGTTCATTAGAAGGAAACAAGCTAGAGTAGAGGTGAAATGGAGATAAAAGACAGAATAATATATAACAATTATAATAACATATGTAATATACATATTCTACTACTAATAGTATAATCTTAAAATAACACAATCTATATTTTTAGTTTTAGGTTGAGTGTGACTTACGTTATGATGTCAGGGACTTCTTAAAATTGGTGAAATATATTCAGAAAAAAGGCATATTAATGTATTTCATGAGCTTCTTCAGGTCACCTGTATTTCTAAGTCAGTATCTCCCTTCAAAAATGTTGAAATCTTGGAGCTTCACTTCTGTTCTGTAGAGTTGTCCTCCTGAAATCACAGAACAATTTGTATTAATATCTGTTTATCATGAAATATCAAAACTCATGTGAACTTGATTTCAGCCGATTACATTCTCACTGTAAGTGACGTCATCGATTCAGTAAATCAGCCTTTTCCAATAACATACTGACAAATCACCAGCAAAACATTCACAGAGCCATCAAAATATCTCATACACACAGCTAGCCTACCTGAAAACTGCTAAAATGCTAACGGACTTTTCCGAAGATGCTAAACCGTTAATTGAAACATGTCAATAACAAGCAAGAAACGTGTCAGGAACATTTGTATGTAATATTTGTGTGATTTTAGCGACTAAACTTACATAAAACAGTGTAAACTGCAGCGAGAGACGGAGATTACTGTTTGCCTGTAACGGTTTTTGTGTTGACGCCCCGTTTCCATGGCAACTCTGCTCCCCGCTCGCGCAGGACTCAACGCACACACAGCATTTACACAAACAAACATCTAGAGTTAAAGCGTTACATTTATAATGTACAGTCTCATTCAATAATTAATTTAAAAATCATTTTGTAGTTCAGAAGCAACAGCAACAATAGCTCACCATATTATTTCACCGGATTATTTCTGGAAGCCTGTAAAAGAGTGAAAAACATGGTGAAAAAGCAGTCAGGACTTCTCTTTAATAATCCGCTTTTACATTTTCCCTCCGATAAACTTCTGAAAACGCATTAAGGCGTTAACATTAATTTAAAAAAAAATCGCTAGTTAACGGTAACAGTATTTGAAAATTAGCCAGTATCTTCAGCTGCCCATAGACTGTATAAAACACACCGTGTGCCTTACTAGTACCTTTTCAGTGTCACAGAATTAACAAAGTAGTATTTTTTGTCTAATTGAGCTGAAGTGAAATCGTAAAGTTACCTGAGAGCCACAGATGTCGCTGGGATTATCCTCTTCTCTCTTTTTGGGTGGCTGAAAGAGATGAATAACTGGGCATGCGCACACAGATAAGCGCGGCATCGGCCCGCGGTCCTGAACCAACTCAGGGCCGACGATTGATGAGCTGGAGAACAGAGCACTGACCAAATTATATCGGCCTCCGCCAGGCCAATGTTTTATATATGTTTTAGGTATAGAGGCCGACGTTTTGATATTGGGCCGACGTCGGCCAGACGTACATGTGCTGTCTGGGATGTCTCTTCGTTGAGTATTCATGGAGTTACAGTTCATTTTAATGACATGTTTGCAAATGAAGATCACCGCAGACCAAGGCTGCAGACAGCACACCTTGTTTGTTATCATTAATTTATAAGTGCCCAAAGTTTTGTTGTTATTATGTTTGTATCCAAAAAAAGTAGACCCTTTACAGAGACACGTTAAAATTCACATGTATTTGACCCTCTTGGCCTTCCATACACATTAGACGTGAAAAAAGGACCCAAGATAAATACGTGTTGTCTACGAGTGAAATATACTTATTTAACGTGTTGTTGACGTGTTAAAATTCACGTGTATTTGACCCTTTTGGCCTTCCATACACATTAAATATAATGAAGGGAGACGTGGAAAAAGGACATTGTGTTGTTTTGATATGGATTACTTTATCACAGAATATTTGTTCGGCAGCACTTGTTTAGTTTAAATTAGACATGTCAAGCTTTCTATAGATATCTCTCTCATGTCTCTTCGTTGAGTATTCATGGAGTTACACTTCATTTTAATGACGTGTTTGTACATGACGATCAGCGCACACAAAGGCTGCAGACAGCACACCTTGTTTGTTATCTTTATTTTATAAGTGCACAAAGTTTTGTTGTTATTATGTTTGTATCCAAAAAAAAGTAGACCCTTTACAGATTCGATTGATGTATTGCTCTTATCTGTACGATTAAAAATGAAAGTGTGATTTAAGTATTTTTCGGGGTTATCAGGAGAAAATGACTCAAAACGCATATATGCGTTAATGGACTCCAGAGTTAAAAGGCTGTCGTGAATTTTTTTCCTTCCTGTAGGCTATTCATAATAAGCTGTATCACACTGTCAAATTATATTTCATTTTGCACACATAAACAGCTCAAAAACACCTGTATTCTGCTCTTGTTGTGTTCTAAAGGGTGGATTAGTGCATTCACTGTGACATTATTTTTAGAAGCTCTTAAAAAATGCTGATGAAGCGCTCATTTCTCTCTCGTCTTTCTCTCTGTTCTTTGGTCAGAGACATATAATTTATTAATGAGATCTGACCCGGTAATAATAACATATGTTGGTTTAGCTTGTCAGTGTGAATGAAATGTGTATTTATTTATCCGATCTCGCCCAGAAACGCAGCTGTCAAGTGACTTTTTTTCTCCTTCGCGATGTCAAATATTGCATTTTGCACACATACACGGCTCAAAAACCCTGTATTTTGCTCTTGTTGTGTTCTAATGGGTGGATTGTGTGCATTTGGAGTCATATTGTATTTTAAGAAGCTCTTAAATATATATATATATATATATATATATATATAAATGACTTTACCATGCTGTGCAGCGCTGATCAATCTATGTGACGTTCAGCCTGACAGAGAAAATCTCACAAGCACATATAAACACTCATTTTCATGTGTATAATATATTCTTCTAATTGTTTTGTGCCGTTTCGCTGCAGTGTTTTAATGTGAAAGGCTGTAATCTCTATGTTGACTTCAAGTGTTCAGAGAAATACATCGCGAGCTCGCGGACATTTGGCTGCCGCGAATATATCATGTTATTACTTTAAACAGTTCAGAAACATCTGAATTTAGCTCTTGGTGTGTTCTAACGGGTAGATTGCATGCAATCGCCGATATAATTTAATTTGAAAAGGTCTTAAATAAGAATAAATTTGCTCGTTGTGAGCTCCGTGTAGACAATGCCTGCATAACCAGTTGTGATTCTTCTCTCGTCTTTCTGACTGCTCTCTGCCCAGAAATCAATTATTAATGAGCCCTAACCCCTGTACTAATCAGATATGTTGGTTTAGCTTGTCAGTTTGAAGGAAATTGTATTATTTACTTGTATTTTTAACCGATTTAAAAGTGAAAGTAAACAGGGTATTGCAACAGGGGGGCGCAATTTTTCTCAGACAATGTAAGTCTATGGGTAATATATTTGTACATAAAAAAATTAATTAAAAAAAAACTTTAAGTCTGATCAGTCTGAAAAGATATAGCACACACCACCGCTCTATCCCGCAGGTTTCTGCCGAGTTTGGGGCTTGTGGTTTTAAAGCCCTAGGAGGAGTAGCGTTTGGAATTTTTCTCAGAAGAATAATTCTCAGAAGAAAAATAAGTTTAAATAGCATAACAGTAAGTTGGCTTGGCAACAAGTAATAATAATAACATCTGTTTTTCTTAAAGCAAACACAGAACTTGTCTTAGTCAATCAGGCGATGAAATGGAGAGACGCTCAGAGTTACTGCAGAAAGAATCACATTGATCTGGTCAGTGTGAGGAACCAGAGCGAGAATCAACAGGTTCAGCAGATCATTAGTGATAATCATTTATCAGGATCACGGATCTGGATCGGTCTGTTCAGAGGCTCATGGCAGTGGTCAGATCAGAGTGCTGGTGAAAACTGTACAGCTGTTGAACTGAATGCTCAGGGACAATGGCATGACGTCTCTTGCACCAATCGATATCCTTTTGTGTGTTATGAAGGTGAGTAGATTTTCACTAAACACACACACTCCATCACCTCCAGATCTCTTAAAGTTCATTCTACATGTCTGACATGACAAATTCATCCCCAGTGTTTGTTCTGCATGTTGTTTTTGATCAGTCACTCTCTAGTTTCTGCTTGTGCTTGGTTTATCTGCAGATCCTGAGCTGATTGTGATCAGAGAGAATGTGACGTGGTCTGAAGCTCTGAGATACTGCAGACAGAATCATGTGGATCTGGTCTCGGTTCATTCAGAAGAGATGCAGCGTCGTGTGATGAACGTGGTTAAACGTGCGTCTACTGCGGAGGTGTGGTTGGGTTTACGTTACTCTCACATTTTGGGCATCTGGTACTGGGTGAGTGGAGATACGGTGTGCTATCAGAACTGGGCTCCAGGGAACGGCACATCAGAGGAGGACTGTGAACACACAGTGAGATCTGGAGCAGTTCAGTCTGGAGGAGATCACCGCTGGATCAGCCTTCCTGAGACTCACAAACTCAACTTCATCTGCACAACTTATGAAGAGTAAAGAACATGTGAATGCCTGAATGTTTATTTCTATTATTTTCCTGTTTCCAGTTGTTAAGGTTAAATACATGGTTTTTTTTTTGGTTTTTTTTTTACAGATTATGTTAGATGAATAGTTCATTCAATCTTTCATTAACATATTATTGTGCTGTGAAGTGTAGATGGACTGTATTTCTCCAGGTGGATAAATCAGTGTGATTCCTGTAGGTGGTATTTGGTTAAGGGCTTAGAGTTAGAACTGCTGTTTTTAATGTTTCAAAATGTACTTTTGTGTTATTCAGTAACGGCATAATTTATTTCTGTCAGTTTAATTTTGTGAGGGGTCAATAAGGGTATCATATTATATATTTTGTATGTTTTGAGAATTTTTGTATCATTATGTGGCTGCTTCTCTCTTATG
Organism: Carassius gibelio; assembly: GCF_023724105.1. Taxonomy (NCBI): domain Eukaryota; kingdom Metazoa; phylum Chordata; class Actinopteri; order Cypriniformes; family Cyprinidae; genus Carassius; species Carassius gibelio. The sequence goes on from NC_068402.1 coordinate 3,048,413, forward strand.
CTTAAAGATTGTATTTATTTTAAATATGAAGTTACTTTAGAAAATACTTTTTGACTGAGCGTGTCTGTGTGTCTCAGCAGAATGAATTCAGGTTTATTCTTAAAAATGAAGAGGTGAAGGTAGGGTATACAATATTGTAATGCTTGCTTGAGTGCTTTATTCTCTATTGACATACTACCTCTCTTCTCTTTTTCAGCCTTGCTCCCCATCAGAATAAAAGTCCTCATAACAACATGGGGCACTTCTAACACAAAAGTAAAATTGTTTAATTTTTAACTCTTACAATATCTTGTGTTTTGCTCCATGAACTCGGGATCAAAGCTTAAACTGTGAAATAGAGGCATCATCTCAGCTTGCAGGAAACATTACTGAAACAAGCAATTTTAATGACAAACAAATCATGTTGAAAGCATATCAAAACAGCACCTCTGCTAGTTTGTTTGAATATATTGTAAAGGCTATCAACAATTATAATAATTTAACCTTGGTTATAATTAACAACTTATAAATTGCTTGACCATAGTTCATCACTACTCATTAACTTCCAAAGGATACAGTAACTGTACTGTCTGCTCAACACCGTTCGAGGTGAATTGCGCACGTAACATGCGTGTATTAATCCATCTCTCCTCTCCTATGAGGATGACATCTCCCACATTCAGTTCCTTGGCTTTCATGTTTACACATTGGTGAGCGGATCTTAAATTCATTGAGTAGTCCCTGTGCCAATAAGTCGAAATTTAATTTAGCAGGCTCTGACTGTAATCTCTTTATCAAGGTTTCTCGACTCTGAGCAGCTGGCTGAGTGTTACATGCCATGGTAAAGATGTAAGTAGGTTACCGACCAGAAAATTTGCAGGTGTCAGTGGCTGAGGTTCATTCAATTCATCGTGAACATAAGTGAGGGGTCTTGAGTTTAACACAGCCCCTGCTTCATTTAAGATGATGGTTAACTCTTCAAAATTCAATGAGACTTTACCCAAGATCCTCTTAAGGCATGACTTTGTTGACCTTACAAGACGTTACCAGAAATCGCCCCACCAAGCTGCTCTCTAGGCTATGTACTTCCATGTTATCCCCCTTTCAGCAAAGAAAATTCTGAGCTCAGGCTCTTTGATTGACTTCCATAGCTCCTTCAGATCTCGATCAGCTTGTTTGGTCAAAGGTCTTCACATTATCTGAGTATATGACTTTACAAAGTCCCCTCCTGGCTATGAACCACTTTAGCACTAAAAGGAAGTTCCCTGTGCTTTGACTTGAGACTGTTTCCAAATTAATGGCCCTATTGACAGCGCAAGTGAAAAGTGCTATGTAGGCTTTCCTCGTACCATTACTGGTCTTACCATGAGCGGCCCAGCAAAATCCACACCAGTATTTTCAAAAGGAGGAGATTCAATGACTCTATCCCTCGGTAAAGGGGCAGTAGCCTGCCGTGCTGGCTTGGCTTTAAAAACATCTTGCTGCTTAACAAGCGGTCTACCCTTTTGAATCCAAAATCTGTCTCCGACTTGCATAAGTGTATCTCTTGTACCAGAGTGCAAACTCTTCTGATGACAGTTTTGAATCAAAAGTTCACAATACCTGTGTTTATCAGGTAATATCCATGGGTGCTGCTCTCTTAAGGTGAGATCAGATTGCTGGAGTCTTCTTCCCACACGAATCAAGCCTTGCTCATCAAGGAATGGTTTAAGTTGATTGATCTTTGAGTCTTTATGTACACACTGTCCTTCCCTGAGCAAATTCATCTCTCTTCCAAATGTCTGATTCATTCTGTTCCAATACACTTCAGCTATCACTAACTCTTCAGCTGAAAGCTCTCCATGCTTCTTTACACTTGAGTGTCTATTGTTGAGAAATCTCTGTATCCAAGCTGTTACTCTGAGAACAGTACTGAGTTTGCTGTATTTGCTTAGATCAGAAGCTCACCTTTGTCTGTGCCGATTAACTGCATTGCAACTTCAAATTTAGATCTGAGCTCTACCTTTACCTCTTCCACTGAAAAATCTACATTAGCTGAGACCACTGGATTCATTGACAGAAGAAAATCAGGTCCATTCCACCACAATGGATTATCAATCAAACTGTCAACAGATTGTCCTCTTAAAGGAAGGTTGGCCGGATTGTGATTTCCGTCACAGTGTGACCACAACTCTGATTTAGTGAGGCTTTGAATCTCAGTTACTCGGTTTGCCACAAAGGGCTTCCATTTTTGTGCTGAACTGTGCATCCAACTCAAGACGATCATTGAGTCTGTCCAAATGCTGAGCTGGTTTTCTCCAATCTTAAGAGCCGTTAATAGATTATGGCCTAGCCTGGCACCTATAAAGGCTCCCATCAACTCTGAGATCATTTCTGCAGTCTCTGCCTTGCAGATATCCAACTGTACAGTAAGCTCTTTCACTCGCATCGAAAAAAAACATGGAGTCTGACAGTCTCGCCTTGCTGATTTGTCAAGATTTGATACCATCTAGGTATGGCTAAATCATGTAACTGTGGCAACTCATCACACCACTTCCGCCGTTTGTGGGCTAAATCTGGGAGCAGTTCCTCATCCCACTTGAGACCTCGCTCCCACATTTCCTGGAACAGGCATTTTGCATGGATGGTATAGGGTATTATAAAACCTATTGGATCAAAGATATGTGATGAAATCCGAAGCACGCTTAGTACTCTCTTTTCTCTTCAAAACATCTAGCACCTTGTGCAAGTCAAACTCAAAGTCATCATGGTCTTGCCTCCATATCAATCCCAACACTTTCAATGCAATGCTGTGTGTCTCTGAATCTGCTGTACTCTCTACCTGAGGAGTTGATCGTCAATTTACGCAGGTCCATTCCTGCAGCAGATAAGATAGCTTTTGCTTGTGCTGTAAACCACATGGTGGATCAGCACGTAGAAAGGACCTCTATTGCCCTGAAAGACAACGGAGACCAGGTCAACTAGAGCCCCAGATACAGATCCCCTGTAAAGACCTTGTGTCAGAGGAGCACCAGGACAAGACCACAGGAAACAGATGATTCTTCTGCACAATCTGACTTTGCTGCAGCCTGGAATTGAACTACTGGTTTCGTCTGGTCAGAGGAGAACTGACCCCCAACTGAGCCTGGTTTCTCCCAAGGTTTTTTTCTCCATTCTGTCACCGATGGAGTTTCGGTTCCTTGCCGCTGTCGCCTCTGGCTTGCTTAGTTAGGGTCACTTCATCTACAGCGATATCGTTGACTTGATTGCAAATAAATGCAAAGACACTATTTAACTGAACAGAGATGACATCACTGAATTCAATGATGAACTGCCTTTAACTATCATTTTGCATTATTGACACAGTGTTTTCCTAATGAATGTTGTTCATTTGCTTTGACGCAATGTATTTTGTTTAAAGCGCTATATAAATAAAGGTGACTTGACTTGACTTGAATGTAATAAAACAAGCTTCATCCACATCTGGCAAGCTTGCAATGAGATCATCCACATATAGTGATTCCCGGAGTACTGCTACAGTTTAGGGCTGTGCAATTAATAATAAAAAAAAAACTATTCGATTTTGGCCTCCAATGATTATGAATATCCAATAATCGAGATAAAACAATTATTGTGCCCCATTCCCTCCCTTTTGCAGCACTGCACTTTTGTTCCTCTATAAAAGCCAAATTTCCCGTGCAAATCAGTAAAATCATGTAACGTGACATTTGCAACATGGGACGTGCTTGCATTATCAAAGTATATTTATTCATGTTTTTAAAAGCATGAAAGAGAACTTGCTGCTCCTCAGGAAGATAAAAGCACTCAGAGATGAACAGAACACGGACATCTTTTAGCTCAAGGTGTGCGCCTATCGGCAAGAGACAGGTGTTGATTATTTCCGTTCAACCCGCTCACTTACCATTCGTCTCCCGACTCTCTCTCCCGCTGCAGGCTTCGCTAAACCACGCCTCCGCCTCCACAAATTATTTTCAATAATTTTGAGGACTTTTTGTTTGTTTGAAATTCCGCTGGTCTTTATAATGGAGATATCATGGCAAGTCAAGTCCGCTTTGTCAATTCTTCCACATGTACAGCACATACATACAGATAATTGAAATTGCGTTACTCTCAGATCCTTGGTGTATTTAATGTCCTAGTGTTTAGCAGATAACACTAAACAATAGGACATTAAATACAGATAATAAAATATAAAGTACAACTATACAAATATACAAATAGGTCATGTAAAAAGAAAGATAAGTAAAGCAGCACAAGGCACATGGCAGACAGAGTGCAAACCAGTGAGGTCAACAGATAGTACAGATATAATGATTGTAGCAACCTTATTTACAGGAAATACATATTTGATATGTATCACTATCTTTAAATCACTCATATAAAGTTTTGGTCATATGGCCCTGTCATAATCGTGTTAAATAATCGTGAATACAATATTGACCAAAATAATCGTGATTATGATTTTTGCCATGATCGAGCAGCCCTACTACAGTTTTAGGCTGTTCAGACTCATATTGGTTGAGATGGGTTCTAATGGTCACTGCTTACAGAAAGGGGCTAGATGCAACTCCAAACTCATTTTCAGAATTCTGTGATGAGGGATCATAAGTCCATAAGAACCTCACAACATCTCTATCCCTCTCTTTCAATCCTATCTGCAGAAAAGCTTTTGCAATATCAGCTATGAAGACGACTTTGTGAAGGCGGAATTTAATAAGCACATGAAGTAAATCTGGGTTTAAGATAGGCCCGATGAGCAAAGATACACTCTAAACAGAGCATCAGCAAACACATTCTCAGAGCCTTTTTTATGCTTAATTTCAAGGTTGTATCCATGAATAATTATTATTCATATATATCCATATTATACATTCATGTTAGGAAAACCAGAGGGTTATGGTCCATATAAACAACTATAGGGACACTTGAAGAACCCAGATACACTTCAAAGAACTGCAGAGCGAGGAACAAAGCCAAAGTCTCTTTTTCAATAACAGAATAATTCTGTTGATGTTTATTAAACTTCTTCAAATAGCAACAAACAGGATGACCTACTCCCAAATCATCCTGTTGCAAAAGCATTGCACCAGCTCCTACATCCCTCATCTCCAATTTTAAAGGGGGGGGGGGTGGAATGCTATTTCATGCATACTGAGTTTTTCAAACTGTTAAAGAGTTGGATTCCCATGATAAACATGGACAAAGTTTCAAAAATTAAGTTGTACGTTTGAAGGAGTATTTTGGTTCCAAAAATACCTCTTCCGGTTTGTCACAAGTTTCGGAAAGTTTTTTTCCGAGTATGGGTCTGTGTGACGTTAGATGGAGCGGAATTTCCTTATATGGGTCCTAAGGGCATTTCTCCCAGAAGAGCGTGCGTTCCAGTATAGCAGAGCACTGAAAGCAGAGACAATCACTGATCAGAGCGAGAGCGAAATGTCACAAAAGAAGTGTGTTTTTGGTTGCCAGGGCAAGACAACCCTGCAAAGATTACCAAAAAAAAAAATTAAGTGACCAGTGGATGGAGTTTATTTTTACAGAGCATCAACGGGGCTGTGCAAGTGTTTTTGTTTGTTCCCTGCATTTCGAAGATGCTTGTTTTACAAATAAGGCCCAGTTTGACGCCGGATTTGCACATAGTTTATTTCTTAAGGATAATGCAGTCCCAACGAAAAAGGGTCACAATCGTGTGTTGGAACCGCAGGCGGTGAGTAAAACTGCTTCAAATATCTCTGTGTTGTTAACTTAGCTATCGGCGCGTAAGCACATCAGGTAAACAACATGCGATGTCCGGGTAAAAAGCATTTCACCCCCCCGTTTAAAGACCATTCAAAATTTGGGGCAGTCAAGATAGGAGCACTATATAACATAGCTTTTACTTCCATAAATGCATTTTGGCAATCCTCAGTCCAGAAAAAAGAATTAGCAGGGCTACATAGACTTTTCAAGGGGATAACTACCATGGAAAAGCTTTTACAAAAACTATGGTAGCACTTTATTTTACAGTCCTGTTCCTCATGTACATACTATTTACTTATTATAGTAATTACAATAACTATGTAATAACTAGGTACTAACCCTGAACCTACCCCTAAACCTAACCCTACCCCATGTAGTTACCTTGTATTACCAGAACTTTCTTAGATACACTGCAAGTACAATACAAGTACATGTTAGTACACGTACTGTAAAATAAAGTGCAACCAAAACTATTGTAGTAGCCTGCCATACCCAGAAAACGTCTCAACTCTCACCTAGAAGTAGGCAAAGGAAAATATGCAATAGCAGCCACTTTAGCTTCTACAGGGTTTACCAAGCCTTCTCCCACTTCTTTTCCTGGACAAGTTACACTTGCCTTACCAAATACATATTTAAATAGATTGGGAGTTAACAAAGCTTTCTCCAAATGTTTGAACACTGTTCAAAGGAGTTTCAGATGTTCTGTCCATTCGGTAGTATCCAAACTACCACACAAGTAGTATCCAAACAACAGATAGTACAGGACAAAAACAAACCAAGAACACAAATGCTGTCGCAACCGAATGAGTGCTCTAAAATGTGAGAGAACTCCTGCTTCCGGGTCAGGTGCAGTCTTTAATAAAATAGCATGCCCTCATTAGTGAATCTGCGCGTTGTCGTCATTTAGCATTTTCTTTGATGATTGACAGAATTAAGCACTATTCACATGGGATTAGTATTACCTGGTGACCTCCAGTCATTTGTAATAATTGCGGAGGATGTCTGTGATTTTAATCCCATGCGAATCGGCCATGTCTGAAATTTGTAAAGTAAAAATTCCCCCGCAAATGGCCTACCATTTTTCACCAAACACAGAGGTTCTGTGATAATATTAGTCCCGTGCGAATCGGCATCTCTGTGATTTGGCCAGGATTTGGCAGGTCGTATATCATTTTTCAAGGTTTTATTTCCTGTGCACCTTTTTATCCATCTTTCCCAAAGAAAGCAGCTGCGCTGTACTGTTTGATAGTATTTTGGGTGCTGTCATATCACTACACCATACGATTTGCAGACAGAGAAAGCTGAAAAGGTTTTGAGGTTAATGTGTTACAAATAAATCAAACATAAAGCTTGACATTATTTTAACCTGGTGAAATGTAAATGACACAGCGCACAAGACTATATTTCAAAGGTCCCAAGATAATACTAATCATGTATGAATAGTGCTTATGACAACTCCAGCCCTAATGAAATAGAAAAGACAGAGAAAAAAGAAAGGGGAGGATATTTTAATCTGAAATACTGCATTAAATGAAAATTAATTTTACAAAAATAGATTTTTTTTTTTTTACCATTTTCAATGGGGATTTTTCAACCTGTCCTCCAACCAATACGCTTGTATAGGTCATTTGTCCAAATCCCTGAAATACGGACCATCAGAGCGTATCCTACAATTGCGCCCCTATCGGCAAAAGGTCATTTTCATATTAATGTTTTGTACTCTTTTGTTTGCCCTCTTGTTTGCGTTTCGTGTACCCCAGTTAGTAGATTATTGCGTTATACCTTGATATGTAATCATGCTATCATGGGTTCGATCCCATGCTTAACTTTAAAACTTAAATATAGGTCGTCGTGATAAATGCTTGCACAAACGACCTATATGGTCGCTTTTGTTGGAGGACAGGCTAGGATTTTTTGTTGTTATTGTTGTGAGTGGCACCACTTGAACACAAGTACACAAAGTAGTTTACCTCTATGTTTGTAGTTTGTGCTGCAATTATACTAAAAGTGAACTTACAGGTACAGTATACTCACAGTTTACTAATTAAATACTTTGTAGTTCGTTTTAGTAACTGGTGTCTCTTTTTTTTCTTCACTTATGTTTTTTTTTTTTTTTTTTTTTTGTGCAGAAGATGTGTTTTAGCGCCATCTACCATATAATAATGAAAACACAGATTCTAGGAATAGCTCAAATATATTTAGAATTTTTGTTAGTATAAGTCAACAATACTTAAATGTAATTTTAAGTATATTTATGAGGAGTACATAACCAAAGCATACTTTCCTATTTTTTGTTTAAAAGAAGTATACTAATAGCATACTTGAATAAACTTATTTTTCGTAAGGGCAGCAGTTCAATTCCAGGCTTCAGCAAAGTCACATTTGGCAAAGGACACAACTGGTTCCTGTGGTATTGTCCTGGTGGCTGTCTAGGAGGCAAGTTCTTGACTGTGGATCTGTCTCTGGAGCTCATCTAGTTGTCCTGGTCTTCCACTGACACTCAGGGATGTAGAGGTCCTTTCTAGTTGCTGATCCACCATCTGGTCTGGATATGTACTGGATCCGGGCGACTGAAGTGACCCTCTGATCTGGATACAGACTGGATCTGGTGGCTACGGTGACCTCGGAATAAGAGAGAAACAGACTAATATTAGCGTAGATGCCATTCTTCTAATGATGTAGCATGTACATAGGGTGTTATGGGAAGTGTTCCTGGTTCCGGTTTACATAATTAATGCAGCCTAAAAATCTTTTAATGGATTTGAATATTAGAAATGTGTTAATGTGTTATTTGTAAGCCTGGTTAAAGAGATGGGTCTTTGATGTAGATTTAAACTGCAAGAGTGTGTCTGCCTCACAAACAATGTTAGGTAGGTTATTCCAGATTTTGGTCGCTAAATAGTTTATGGTGTAAGGATCCACCCATCTGCCCAAAAAGTGAAACAGCCAAGAGTTCCATGCAGGAGACGGAAAAATGTAACATAGTCACACATGTACCAGTTATCATAATTTAAGACACACGGTCTAAAATTCATAGCAAAGCACTCGGGTGTTTTATAAGAATACACTTAACTAGCCAATGTGCACATGTAGTAGCAAAAACAACTATACAGTGTGTTATATGGGCACAATGTGTTTTAAACGGTTACATTTTTAAATCATACCTGACAGCAGAGAGACACACAGCAGCGAGAGTTCTGGTGCAGAGCTCTGTTTCACACACGGCATGGGATTTTTCTGTTTACAGAATCCCCTCCACCCCGCAATGTCTTTTCACTTCCCTTTTATACTCAGAGCAGACAACAAAGAAATATTAAAGCCAAGTCCTTTTGGTTCCTTAGGTTCCCGTGATCACATCAGGGTCAAACCTGGCTAGAGATAAAAATTCTTAAAGACCCCAAAAGGGTGAACACAATTCTACAAAAGTGTTTGATCTTTCTCGTAATATAAAAGACTACTGCTAAATTGAGACCATTTCGCCAATCGTACAGAGAACTTTAAAATGATACCAAACATGAAAAGTTTATGATCATGAATCCTGAAGATATGATTTATGTGAGCATAGCAAATTCAGTTTCTTAGTGACCTGGACCATGTACCCAGGGGGGGAAGGATGAGTGAAGAGGCCAAAAAGAGTAAATATAGCAAGAGTTTGGCTTCACAAAGAGATCAAAGCCCTTTGTTTTGTGGAATGGCATTTGGATTGCGAGAGTTCCTGAATGGTTGGCTTCACAAATATTTAATTTCATATGGAAATAATTTAATTACTTTCAATGGGGTGCATTTTTATATGTGTTAGTGCTTCATTTAAAAAAAAAAAAACATTATTTTTCATATAATTTATCTTTATTCCACACTGCTCTGTAACTTGTCTGTGAAAGGGCTGTTTTAATACAGTCAAGTAAAGTCACGTTTATTTATATAGCTGTAATGCCACGCCAGCAGAGGGAGCCCTCTCCCGAGTACTGACTGTGTTCCGCTCCCTCTGCTTCACCTGTACTTCCTGTTTGTGATATATATAAGCATGGCCGCAACCACTGTCACGTTGCGAAGTATTGCCAGCCTGTCTGCCTTACAGAGTGTTTTTCCCATTGCCATAGTTTGCCTTATTGTGTATGATCTTTGCCTGGTTTCCTCGTCTCTGCCTTTGGATTTACCCACTGTCTTGTCTGGATTGGACTGCCTATCTGTGTATGATTCTCTGCCTTCTACGATTACGATTCTCTGCCTACTGTTTGGATTTGTCTGCTGTGGATGTTATTAAACTGCACATGGATTCTAACGCCACCTCCGCATCATTACATAATACTTTGCCTCCGAAGAATTCAGCAGAAGTAACAGATCTACAGACCGCGTTGGCTTCTCAGAACAACGTTCTCATGGAGTACCGCGACCAACTGGCTAAAGCTCAAGTGGCTGACGACTATCTCATACAGTATCTGCGATCGCTACTACCACCCAAGCCCATAAAGGTACATTTTGCTCTTCCTGATAAATTCAACGGTTCTGCAGAACAATGTAAAGGTTTCATTCGGCAAGTTGAGATCTTTTTCATGTATCAAGAGGAGAGCTTTAACTCTGAGGAAAAGAAGTGTGCGTTCCTCATGTCATTGTTAACGGGCAAAGCGATCGAGTGGGCCGCAGCAGTTTGGGAAACCGACCGCATATTACAAACATCTTTTCAATATTTCATTAAACAACTCAGAGATGTGTTTGAATACCCAGCAGGGGGCAAGGATGTTTCCACTCGCCAAATGCAACTCAATCAAGGCCGTAAATCGGCCGCTGACCACGCTACCGAGTTCAGAACGATTGCTGCTCAGAGTGGGTGGAACGACGTAGCACTTAAAGCCATGTTTCGTCACAGTTTAAGTTTGGAGCTACAGGCAGAGCTCGCTTGCAAAGGTGAGGACTATTCCTTTTCTGATTATGTCACGTTGGCTATCAGGATCGATAACCTCATCCGCACTCACCGCCCTCAATCGAAGTCTATGAAAGTCATGCCTATCTCTCTAAATACACAGATGTCTGAATCAGGTCATATCAATGTTCATGCCAATTCTGAGCCCATGCAACTAGGAGTTACCAGGCTGTCATCAGAAGAGAGATCAAGAAGAGTCACCCATAAATTATGTTTCTACTATGGTAGTGCAGCACATCACAACGCAATGTGTCCACTCAAAGCCCGGAGGGACTACACGGATAGCGGTCGTGTGAGTGATCCCAAGCGCAATATTAACAATCTCACTACCATGATCCAGTTGACTACTGAAAACTATTCATTTGAGTTCACAGCGCTGATTGACTCCGGTTCAGCATTAAACCTCATTCATCGGGACCTTGCTAAAACATATCCCATCCCCATACTACCATGTGACCCACCTATCCAGGTAAAAGCCGTGAATAACAAGCTCATTGGAAGTGGAATAACTCAATAAACACAACCCATGAAGATGCAGATAGGCCTATTTCACCAAGAGACTATTATGTTCTATGTCATTGACTCACCATGCCACAAAATTATCCTTGGATATCCCTGTTTAAAATCAGTTCTGGATTTATTTGTCCATCCAGTTGCCCAGCTGCAGCAGGATTCTTCTTCGTGAAGAAAAAGGATGGAGGACTACGCCCCTGCATCGATTATAGAGGTTTGAACAATATTACTGTCAAGTTCCGTTATCCACTGCCACTAGTTCCAGCAGCACTTGAACAACTTAGAGAAGCAAAGATTTACACTAAACTGGACTTGAGAAGTGCCTATAACCTCATTAGGATCGGGGCGGGTGACGAATGGAAGACTGCATTTCTGACCACTAGGGGGCACTATGAGTACCATGTTATGCCGTATGGGCTAGCCAATGCACCTGCGGTATTCCAGTCTTTTATGAATGAGATTTTCAAGGACCTCTTGAACAAATTTGTGATAGTCTACATAGATGATATCCTGATCTATTCCAAATCCGAAGAGGAACACAAGGGTCATGTTAGAACAGTACTCACCAGGCTATTAGAGAATCAACTCTATGTCAAGGCAGAGAAATGTGAGTTCCATGTCTCAAGAACCTCTTTTCTAGGCTACAACGTCAACCATCAAGGTGTGGAAGTGGATCAATCCAAGATCAAGGCAGTCACTGAATGGCCACGACCCACCACCGTGAAAGAGCTGCAACGCTTTCTAGGATTTGCACATTTCTACCAACGTTTCATAAGGAACTACAGTATCACAGCCACACCTTTGACATCATAATTGAAGGGTAAGCCATCCAAGTTGAAATGGATCTGATCAAGCTACGCAGGCATTCGCTAACCTCAAGAACAGTTTTTCCACTGCACCTATCCTGAAACACCCTGACCCCAGTTTGCCATTTATACTGGAGGTCGATGCCTCCGATTGTGGGATCGGTGCAGTACTCTCTCAACGTCATGGACAACCAGGCAAGCTCTTCCCCTGTGCTTACTTTTCCAGGAAACTCACGGATGATAAGCGAAACTATGATGTCGGAAACAAGGAACTACTGGCTATGAAGGCAGCCATTGTAGAATGGAGGCACTGGTTGGAGGGTTCCGCTCACCCCTTCCAGGTAATCACTGATCATAAGAACCTCGAATATATAAAAAGTGCTAAAAGGTTAAATCCTCACCAGGCTTGCTGGTCCCTGTTCTTTGCCAGGTTCCAATTCGTAGTGACTTACCGCCCTGGCAGTAAGAATAGCAAGAAACTCAGCCCACGGTACGTAGGCCCATTTAAAATCTTGAGACAGATTAATGCAGTCACTTATGAACTGGAGCTGCCTGTTAACTACCGTATCTCTCACTCCTTTCATGTTTCCCTCCTGAAACCGTTCCACCCGAATACTGACCCCAATGTTGAGAACCGGGAGCCACCTCCACCGCTGGACATTGATGGAACTCCGGCTTATGCGGTAAAGGAGTTGTTGGACTCCAGACGAAGAGGGGGTCAGCTTCAATACTTGGTGGACTGGGAGGGATACAGTCCAGAGGAGAGATCTTGGGTGGCCGCCCACGATATACTGGATCCCTTGTTAATTCAGGAATTTCATCGAGCCAGACCCGATCGTCCAGCACCGCGACCACGGGGACGTCCTCGTAGAGCGCCAGGAGGCGCTCGTGGGGGGGGGGGATTCTGTAACGCCACGCCAGCAGAGGGAGCCCTCTCCCGAGTACTGACTGTGTTCCGCTCACTCTGCTTCCCCTGTACTTCCTGTTTGTGATATATATATAAGCATGGCCTCAACCACTGTCACGTTGCGAAGTATTGCCAACCTGTCTGCCTTACCAAGTGTTTTTCCCATTGCCATAGTTTGCCTTATTGTGTATGATCTTTGCCTGGTTTCCTCGTCTCTGCCTTTGGATTTGCCCACTGTCTTGTTGGGATTGGACTGCCTATCTGTGTATGATTCTCTGCCTTCTACGATTACGATTCGATTACGATAGAGCAATGCTTGGTCAAGGTGGTCTCACTCTCTTGGCATGAGAGTAATGTGATGCCGGTTCTCGATGAGAGTGAAGGCTCCAAGGGTCCAGAGCCTTCGGTACCCCCGAGCCCACACAGCACAATGAAGCTGAAGGATGGCACCCACCGGCCCGTCTTATCCGCACCGCTGGGCAGGTGGAGCTAGAGTATGTGCGATGGTACCCATAAGATGGTGATCTATGCATGGGCAGAGCAAAGCCATGGGAAAACCCTGGTGGAGGCCCGCAGCGGTCCTGATGTATACATTGGTTGTCTGACCTGGGTATAGGGGCGAAAGACTAATCAAACCATCTAGTAACTGGTTCCCTCCAAAATTTCCCTCAAGGTAGCTGGTGCTTTATCCGGTAAAATGAATGACTAGAGGCCTTGGGGCCAAAATGATCTCAACCTATTCTCAAACTTTAAAAGGGTAAGAAGCCCAGCTCTCTGGCTTGGAGCCTGGGCGTGGAATGCAAGACACCTAGTGGGCCACTTTTGGTAAGCAGAACTGGCACTGGGGAATGAACTGACCACCGGTTAAGGAGCCCAATGCCGATCCTCATCAGACCCCAGAAAAGGTGTTGGTTGATATAGACAGCAGGTCGGTGGCCATGGAAGTTGGGATCCGCTAAGGAGTGTGTAAAACTCACCTAAAAATGGATGGCACTGGAGCGTCATGCCTATATCCGGCTGTCAACAGCAAGAAAAAGGTATCAAGGGATATCAAGGGCGGTGGTGCGGAAGCCCTTCCGGATAAGGATTGGCTCTAAGGGCTGGGTCAGTCTGGCTAAAGTGTGATGTGGGGCTGGGCCTCCACCTCCAGAATGCGGCACTAGGCAACATAAACGCAGTTGTCATACACTATGCTGTGCATAATAGCTCCAAAATAACAAAAAATTACAAGTACGCTCAGTCGAGTTGTGTTCTCAATAAATTTTCCGTGTGCGTTTGCGATTACGTTAGATGACTGCAAACACACCTGGGTTTGATTACAACTATTGAGTTTCATATCAGACCAAAACCTAAACATAATAATTTTCACAAATAAATCAATTATTTAAAAAAAAGTAACAATGTATTAATTTTCACATTTAAATACTATTAAGGTCATAAAGAGAACATAAGACACATTAATCTGAAATAGAAGCAGTAGAAGATGAGGTTATCATTTTAGTTGGGATAATGAAAAGAGCAAAAAGAAGAAACCCCATAAAGAAAAAAAAAAACTATTTTGTCCTCAAATCTTACCTTTCTTTTCATAATTTGTGAGTAACTTTAAAACACTTTTTTCAATAAACATGCTCTCATGGTTTTGTGACATAGCCCTGATACTCTCCTCATGTCTTTGTTTTCATGTGAGCGCGCGGCTTCGAGACTGCTCGAGCCGTGCACTCTTGTCTGTGTTTCCTGTTTCTTGTTGGAGCGTGGTGTTCGGATCCCGGCACTCATGTTTTGCTGAGTTTCGGTTTCGTGTCGGGGACAGGGACACTCGCACACTTGTTTTATTGTGGTATTGTGCGGTCTCAATGTGTTTTCTTGTATTGTTGCACACAGCTCAAGTTATCAGCTGTGTGCTTTCTTGTTCTATTTTTGTCTTGTGATAAGCTTAATTTTTATTGGCTGCGTGCTGTCTTGTGTAAACACGCGGTTTATGAGCTTGCTCATTGGCTGAGTGTTTGTGTCTAATTCAAGCACATGGTTTGTGATTTGCCATGTGCTTGTATTTGTTTTGTGTGCACATGGCTTTTGTCTTCTTTCCTATTTGCCATGTGCTCTCGTCAATTGTCTTGACCCCACCCATCTTGTTACCTGATTATTGAAGTAATTTTCCCCACATGTGTTCCCACTCGTTACCATCCTCATTAGCTCCCTATTTATTGTCCTTGTGTTTGCAGTCTGGTGGCTAGTTCGTTGTTGAATATTTGTCTGTGTATATTGTGCCTTGCCTTGCCAGTCAAGTTTGTCTGTTTTTCCCCATGGGGTAGTTTTTGTTTGTTTGTTTTATTTGTATTACTATTAAATAGCCCTTCTCTCTGCATCATTGAGTCCTCGCCTCATCCCTCTACCCAAACCCTGACTCTACTGTATTAGTGCACTACAAAGACTCTAAATGTCTACCTTTTCTAGGCATGTTCCCCGAACTATACCTTAAGACGCTGCTTAAGGTCAACATTCTTACATGTGAAGTTACAGGTGCTGTCCATGACAGTGGTGCTGAATTAGTTTATATCAATGGCAGTGTTGAACGCATTACATGTAATGCAAGTTGCATAATCAGATTACTTTTTTAAAGTAAGTAGTAAAGTAACACATTACTTTTTACTTTACAAAAACAATATCTGAGTTACTTTTTTATTCCAATTTATTGATTGACAGCACTCCTGTCCACATGTTGAGAACAATCTGTTACTGTAGTTCAAAAATAAATATGGATATGCATTAATTAATCTCATTAACACACACACACACACACACAAACACAGATTCAGTATTCCTCACAATTTATACAAATAATGCAGCTCGGAATATGACACAAACCTGCAATAATTAAATGTTTAGCAACACAAATATATTTTATGTATTTAATCCCATTCTATAAACCAATGTCTTTGCTTCTGACCTTTGATGATCCAGTTCAACCATACTAATAAGCAAAGATTACTCTACACACACATTTCAAGTGTGTTGAAATTTGTTCTTCTGCATTCTACTGTAAAGATGCAAAGTTACGTTCCCTTCAACATGAGACGTATTCATTTCACTATTGGTGTAAAAAGGTATTTATATTTGCCAAAATTATAACTTCTTTATTTGAAAAACAAACAAGTCCTGTCCAGATTTAAATAGTAATGCAAAAGTAAATACTTTCCATAAAAAGTAACTAAGTAATGTAATTAGTTACTTTTTTGATGGAGTAATGCAATATTGTAATGCATTACTTTTAAAAGTAACTTTTCCCAAGACTGATAGATGTCTCAAGAATTGATTACTCCCCCTGCAGGGGTGCTTCACTGCATCATCTGTGAAAAAAGCTGTGTTCATTATAAAAGAAGCACTTCAGAAAGAGTCGATTCATCTGGAGTCATGAGATCTTATGAAAATAATCAAAGTGAGTGCTGATGGGTTGGCGATAAGGATATGTGTCCAGTCAATAAGGCCTATTACTCGTGGGATTCTGGCAATGGCATGAAAGCACTGATGCTCCTCCATCACTTTGTGCCTTGTGAAAGGTGTGCAGATATGATATGTACTAAATGGTTCTGCAGGCAGCGTTGTCATTGATTTAAAGGGGGGGTGAAATGCTCGTTTTCACTCAATATCATGTTAATCTTGAGTACCTATAGAGTAGTACTGCATCCTTCATAACTCCAAAAAATATTTAGTTTTATTATATTCATAAGAGAAAGATAGTCTGTACCGATTTTTCCCGGAAAAACACGAGCGCCTGGAGGCGTGACGTGTGGGCGGAGCTAAAGAATCACGAGCGCCAGTTGCGTTGACAGCGTTTGGAAGCTGTGACAGCTGTGAAGGCTGAAACTGAACGAGAGCAGCAGCAGCAAGGACTCGCTCCGAGCAGGGCTCGAACCCGGGTCTCCGATGGGAGGCGGACGCACTAACAAGGAGGCAGAGGTATTTTAAGCAGTTTTACTCACCGCCTGTGGTTCCAACACAGAATCGTGACCCTTTTTCGTTGGGACTGCATCATCCTTAAGAAATAAACGATACGCAAATCCGTCGTCAAACTGGGCTTTGTTTGTAAAACAAGCATTTTAGAAATGCAGGGAACAAACACAAACACTTGCACAACTCTGTTGATGCTCTGTAAAAATAAACTCCATCCACTGGTCCCTTAATGCTGTTTTTTCTTTGGTAATCTGTGCAGGGTTGTCTTGCCCTGGCAACCAAAAACACACTTCTTTTGTGACATTTCGCGACGCTCTCGCTCTGATCAGTGATTGTCTGTGCACAGCCTCTCTCTGCTCTGCTATACGGGAGCGCGCGCTCTTCCGGCAAACGTGCCCTCAGGACTCATATAAGGAAATTCCGCTCCATCTAACATCACACAGAGCCATACTCGAAAAAAACTTTCCGAAACTTGTGACAAACCGGAAGGAGTATTTTTGGAACAGAAATACTCCTTCAAATGTACAATTTAATTTTTGAAACTTTGTCCATGTTTAGCATGGGAATCCAACTCTTTAACAGTGTAAAAAAACTCAGTATGCATGAAATAGCATTTCACCCCCCCCCCCCCCCTTTAAATTAAATTCAATTAAATTTATGGTTTTAGCAGAGGCTTTTCCAACTTACAGTGTATAGACTAATGGTGTGCCAGCTGATGAACCTGTGGATAATAGAATAACTGTATTCATTGCATGAAAACACTTAAGTTAGCCTAAATGAACACTGGGTGTATTACAACTTCAGAATTATATTCGTATAGACTGAGATGTAAAGAACTGTGACTGACACAGATGTCAGTATGCAAATTAGGGGAAAGAAGTGGGCAAATACACAAATATAGAGGAAGTAAAACATGAAATAGGGGTTTTTAGAGTAGTAAACAAATAATGTGATGCTAAATGAGTGACGAAAGCAGATAAAATAGTCATCTGTTTGAAGCTGCAGACAGAAACATCAGACTCAGGAAAGAAATCATGACCTCTAAAGTAAGAATAACTCATAATTTATTCTTAAATAGGATTAGACTTGTTAGTTTAATAATCGTAAATGCTGCTTTTTTTATAATTACATGTTCACGTTTTATTCCTAGATTTCAATATCCAATGCATTTTGTGTTTTTCAAGTAGTTTTCATCTTCAAAAAATGGACCAGACTCTGTATTTCATTCTTCTTCTCATTGGTGAGTGTGTTTGTGGTTTTATTCATGATTTCTAGTTTCATTTGTTATGAAAAGCATTAAAGCAGCGTCTCTCTTTCACAGCTCTCTGCTCCGTATCTGAATGTGTTCAGCGTCAGTATCACTTTATAAATGAGAGGAAGACCTGGACTGAAGCTCAGAGATACTGCAGAGAGAATTACACAGATCTGGCCACCGCTGACAACATGAACGACACGAACGAGCTGAAGAAGAGTGTGAATGATGGAAGTGTTCAGAATATCTGGATTGGGCTGCAGAAGACACATTGTGATGAATGGCACTGGTCTTCAGGTGAACCTGTGCTCTATCTGAACTGGGGACATAAAAAACCAAATCTTGGTGCAGAAGAATGTGTTAAGAATGCAAATGGACAATGGCATGATGTGATATGTAGCACGTCCCTAACTTTTATTTGCAATTCCTCCAATAACAGTAAGTGCATCTCCCTACAATGGCAACAAACATTAATGTATAAAAAGAAGCACAGAGTTTTCGACCCTGCTCCTGGACTCCACTGCCCTGTGAAGTTTCTATCCAACCTGCTTCAGCTTGTGATTATCAGCTGATCCTGAAGAGCTTGATTTGCTGGTTCTGGGGTGTTTGATTAGGGTTGGAGTGAAACTCTGCAGGACTGTGGCTCTCCAGAACAGATGTTGTCCACTGCTGTACACCGTTCTGACACAATACTAATCGCTTCTACATTTTAATGTGGTCATACATATAAACAAGCTGAAGTCAGTTTCTGTAGAGACAAACTAATGTTGGCCTGGAGAGAGAGAGAATAATTCATAATTTCTTTATAAATTTAGCAATTATTTAATTGCCTATAGCAGGGGTCAACAGGGATGTCTGGTGTAGGAAATCAACATAACCCTGTATTCAAATATTATTTAAACTGTGTTAAATATTTTGCAACCTTAAATAATTCATAACTTCTTTATAAATTTAGCAATTATTTAATTGCCTATAGCAGGGGTCAACAGGGATGTCTGGTGTAGGAAATCAACATAACCCTTTATTCAAATATTATTTAAACTGTGTTAAATATTTTGCAACCTTATATATATAAATATATTAAATTATATTCATGCATTTAGTAGTACTTAATTTTTACATATCATGTGTTCCCGGGGAATCGAACCCCCAACCTTGCGCTTGCATGCTATATATATATATATATATATATATATATAATGGTTTTATATTTTGAAAAATATAAAACAATATAATTTTAATGGTTTAATCAAACATGTAGGGTCATTAATAACTAATAGCACCTCCGGTCATCAGTTTTGGACACTACTGAATGGAATTCTGTCTCTTCTTGATGTTTACGAACAAAACTCTGGTTCAGTTCTTGTCTTATCGATGTAATTTTATTGTGTTCACTTTTACCCATATTACAATATTTTGTTTTGAGATTTTTACTCTCAGAAATGAGTCTTTTTAAGTAGATGTTTCAAAACAAATACAAATTTGTGATCACTAGCTTCAGAGTCTGTGATAAACACCTGAACACTGTGAGCTGTGAGATACATTCAGCTTTCAGTATCTCAACACAAAATAAGTATTTAAATGATGTGTTTCTGATGATAACCATGAAGTATTTAAGAATAATGAACAAACTGATTGATGAATCTGTTTTCATCTGTTTTTCTTAAAGCAATCACAGAACTTGTCTTTGTCGATCAGCTGAAGAGTTGGAGAGCCGCTCAGAGTTACTGCAGACAGAATCACATTGATCTGATCAGTGTGAGGAACCAGAACGAGAATCAACAGGTTCAGCAGTTCATTAGTGACAGATATTTATCTGGATCATGGATCTGGATCGGTCTGTTCAGAGACTCATGGCAGTGGTCAGATCAGAGTGACTCTTCATTCAGAGACTGGGACACTCGTGAACCTGATAATAATGGAGGAAATGAAAACTGTACAGCTGTTGAACTGAATGCTCAGGGGAAATGGAATGACGTCTCTTGCACCAATCAATATCCTTTTGTGTGTTATGAAAGTGAGTAGATCTTCACAACACACACTCCATCGGTCATGGTTTGGCAAGGGAGGACCTAGATACCGAATTAACAGGGAGAAGAGTTTATAAACAAGAGTGAGAACTAGGAATGTGCACATCGATGCTGCAGTATCGATATATCGACACTCAGAAGGTTCTGTTTTGGTATTGATATTTTCTGCAAAGTATCGATACTTAATTTTATTTATAATTTCTTTCTAAATAAATGTTTTAAGTAGTGTGTGCAGGCCAATCGGGACGGTGTGTGTATGATATAAAAAGAAAAGGTCTCGCGGACCCGGTGGTATGACGTTAACACCGATTGGTCTGCGGCTGCACGCAGTGCAATGTGCCATTCACCATCACAATACGGCATGCATGGTTGCGACTTGTGCGAAATATGACAGCAGTACCGCCGCTCCCTATACGCAGTCTGCGTAGGGCACCAACTCCCAGTGGGGGCACCATCCCAGCTGCTCAATAAAAGAACCATTCTTCCATCCGCGCTCACGACCGCTTGCACCTCATGTTTGCGGCTGAATGTTCATACTTGATGGATGGACATCAATGCCCGGTTAAAGGACATCAGCAATCCGGCCTAGAAAAAAGAAAACTATGAAAAAACGAAGTTGGCTTGATGTTGGACAGTCTCAAATTTAGGCACCGTCTCTAAAGTTACATGTGATATTGGTATACACTTTTCTAACGTCAGTAGCATTTGAGGAGAATGACTTACAGCCATAAAAACAAATGTAATGGTTCATATAGGTGTCAGCTATAATGCACAGTTGAATTGAATGTTTGATATTTCTTAAAATAAACTGTAAATCATATGTAAATTGTGCTACTTTTTTACATGGGCTCAAACACAAATTTGAAGCTCAGTAGCATTTGAGAAAGACTTGCAGTCATTAAACAATTGTAATGTGTTCATTTAGGTGTCAGCTACAATGCACACCTCATACATTTTTAACATATATTAAAAAAAAAAATCATAAGACACTTAGGTAAAAATGAGGCCTGTTTATCACTTTCAGGCACATTCCTGTGAAAGTTTTTTTTCCTCAGGTTCCCTTACGAAAATTACCCAAGGTTTTAACAATAACACCACAAATCATCATTCTTGTAGCCATAGTAACTGCATATACATATATATCACAAGCTCACAAGGCAAAAGGAAAAGGCAAAAGGAGACCTGGTAAAAGCTCAAGGAACCACAGGCTTGACCGACCCTGTTGATGGGAACTCTTGAAGCACCAAGATGCCTGTCAGGTCAGAAGAACCAGCGACCAGGGAGGACCAACCCAGACAATAAAACAGGAGAGACAAGAGATAGACAGATCAAAAGCAAACCAATGCCTAGGGAGAAAAGAAAACTTAAACAAAAAATAAAATACTACAAAAAAAAAAAAAAAAAAGACTGGACCTAAATGAAAACAAAAGGATAACAATTGGAAGAAGCTAGGAATAACTAGAACTACCAAAAAAAAAAAAAAAAAAAAAAAAAAAAAGCAGCTACGATAATGAAAAAAAAAATAAATAAATAAATAAATATGAGAACTAAAATAAAAACTAAAGACTGGAACTAGACTACAGACAGAAACAAACAAAAACTAGAAAAAAAAGAGAGAACTAGACAAGATGCAATATACTGAATAAAGAGTATAAAAAGACTAAATATGCAAGCTAGAGACTGCACACACAAAATAAACCAGCAAAGACCAGAGGGAAATGAGCATAATATAAAGGGAGCAGAGCACACAAGGATCAGGTGAACACAATTAGACAAACAAGAACTAAACAAGGGGGTGTTGTGATTGAAAATGAGTAGGCAGGACAAGAAGAGCACACGGCCAACATAAACAAATACACAACCATGTGCTCAGGCACAAAATAAACAGAAACACATTAAACAAAGATAGGTCAGACCCTGTTAATGGCAGGGCAGGATTCTGACACCATCATCACCTCCAGATCTCTTAAAGTTCACTCTACATGTCTGACATGACAAATTCATCCCCAGTGTTTGTTCTGCATGTTGTTTTTGATCAGTCTCTCTCTAGTTTCTGCTTGTGCTTGGTTTATCTGCAGATCCTGAACTGATTGTGATCAGAGAGAATGTGACGTGGTCTGAAGCTCTGAGATACTGCAGACAGAATCATGTGGATCTGGTCTCGGTTCATTCAGAAGAGATGCAGCGTCGTGTGATGAACGTGGTTAAACGTGCGTCTACTGCGGATGTGTGGTTGGGTTAACGTCACTCCTGCACTGTGGGCATCTGGTTCTGGGTGAGTGGAGATACCGTGTGCTATCAGAACAGGGCTCCAGGGAACGGCACATCAGAGGAGGACTGTGAACACACAGTGAGATCTGGAGCAGTTCAGTCTGGAGGAGATCAGCGCTGGATCAGTCTTCCTGAGACTCACAAACTCAACTTCATCTGCACAACTTAGAAAGAGTAAAGAACATGTGAATGCCTGCATGTTTACTTCCTTTATCTTCCTCTTTCCAGGTGTGAAGGTTAAATTCGTGTACTATTTTTCTACAGATAATGTTATATACATAGTTCATGCAATCTTTCAGTAATATATTACTGAGCTGTGAAGTGTAGATGGTCTGTATTTCTCCAGGTGGATGAATCTGTGTAGGTGGAGGTTGGTTAAGGACTTACAGTTAGAACTGCTGTTTTTAATGTGTTTGCTTTTACAAACTCTTTCAAAATGTACTTTTGTGTTTTATTCAGTAACGGCAGAATTTTGAGACATTCATCTGCCAGTTTAATTTTATTAGGGGTCCATAAGCACATCATCTTTATATCATTAGATAAATTGTTGTAATGTTTTCTTTTAGTGTTATAATGAGAAAATGTGCTCTAATCAAAGTAAAAGTAAATTAATCAATGTGACGGAAGTGTATAATATGCTTTTTGAGTGTTTTTTGTTTGTTTGTTTTTTGGGTACGATGGTGTGGCTACCTCTATCTTATGTTTAACTATTTTATGTATTATAAATGTACAGTAACTTTAGTAAATACTTTTTGCCTGAGATTGTGTGAGCTCTGTGTTTCTCAGCAGAATGAATTCAGGGTTATTGTTAAAAAGGAAGAGGTGAAGGTAGGGTATACAATATCTTGTGTTTGTCTCCATGAACTCAGGATCAAAGATTGAGCAGATGATGATCACTATCATGATACTAACAAAGTCTAGTTGGATTGGTTTGGTTTTGTCAACTCAAAACTCCCATCATGGTTATGCTCCTGGTTTCTGAAAACTTTTTTACATTTTACTGTCACCCCGTCCCGAACACGGGACACCTAGGTTACGTCACTATATTACAATTAAATCTAATCTAATCTTGTCAAACTATACATCGTTGGAAAGGTCTAAAGCCCCGTTCACACCAAGAATGATAACTACAAAGATAACTATAAAGATAACGATATTAGCGTCCACACCAGCTAATTATATCGTCTGTTTATCCTGAGCGCATGTGCGTCTGCCGCTTTAAATCCTCGAGCTCGTTACAGCAGGATGGATTCTGATTGGATGTCAATGTTTGTATCGTTCTGAAAATCGTTCTGAAAATGATTCCAACGATACCGTTTCTCTATGCCTTTATCGTTATAGTTGTAGTGTGGACTCTGCTATTCTTTAATATTAAAAACGATTTTTAGAACTATATCTTTATCGTTATCTTTATAGTTATCGTGCTTGGTGTGAACGGGCCTTAAGACTCCAAAATATATAATTTAGCAATGTTTTTTTTTTTTTTTTTTTAATATTACGTAGGTAAAGTAAAAGATTAATTTATGACAAGACTGCACACTCAAAAATCTACATTATAACAGGAGTTTTGACCTTGGTTTAAAAAAAAAAAAGACTTCCTTGTTGCCTTTTTCTCTATCACATTTCAGAAATCATCAGAAATGATATATCGACTGAAAACTTTAAATCACAAAATTCATCCTTTAAAACCCATTTTAAAATCAGACATTGCATTACCATGTAAACGGTACATCAATATCATGTTACAAAATGTTTTCATTCATGAATTATACACATTTAAGTTTGGATCGTGCACTATAAAGTATATGTTCAAAAACGTGAGTGACAGTTAAGGGGTAATCTTACTTTTAGGGATGAATCAAAAACACAAAAAGGTTCTGTTGGTGTCTGAACCCCAGAATTTAAAAAAAATAATAATATACATGTATGACTTAATACTTCATGGTTAAGTTCATCTGTTTCAGGATTTTACACAGAAACGCTTTGTTGTTCATTGACGTCATGAGCGGGCAGCAAAGGAAAACACAAATGAGGAGAGATGAGATAAAGTCAACATTTAACCACAGACCTGGGGCCTGTTCTTTGTACGTCGCTAGCTGGATTTGAATGTTGATGATTTGGCGTGATCTTGGATCACTTGGTTCTTCGAAGCTCATCCCGGAGCTGCTGTCATAGCAACAGGTCCGTAAGCTTAAACATGCTCGGGAGCAGCTTATTTCATGTAAACAGGATTAGATCACTTCTTTTCAACCAGAACTGATACTCAAAATATGTCTGCTACCACCGCTACTTTATTACAAGAGTATCATACTGATCCAGGGATAATAATTTAAAATAATAATCACTAAAAAAATTATAAAAAATAATATAAAAATGCTGTGTAGTCGATAACAGCCTACTATAGACACAGCCAGTTTTACTCACTGAAATATTTATTTGTCATAAAATTATTACTTCATAATTGTAATAGAGTCTTACACACATGCTACACAGATAATAGAGTCGTGCATTATTTTGAGTAATGACTGCTATTATAAGAGAGGCTTGATGGAGTGCAGGAGATGCAGATAACATGATATTGACCCTTAAGAACCTTTCATTAATGCTGTCACGTAACAAATCTGTCCAAATATAAAATGAAATGAATAGATAACTTCTACATTTAAATAAAAATCTAAAGACTGCACAACTATTATTAATTGCGAATCTAAATAATTGGGAATCATGAAAAAAAATTATAATAAAATAAAAACATGTATCTATTATCTCTTTCATGTATCTATTATAACATTTATGTAGTTTTGTTTGCTTGGCTGTTTCCTTATAAAAGTCGAGAAATTTGTCAAGTTTTTCGCCGGGTGTAATTTTAAATTATATGACGTCATTACGTTGCCGTCTTGCCACCAGCCAATCGCTGCACTGCTGATCATGGTTTCGAGTATCGATACATATCCCCTTTTAAGACAACACATGAACGTGCAATTATCTCAGATAACTCAATCCAGCGATACTAATCATACACAACAGGTGGGTTTGAAGAACCCAATTAGCCGGATCATGATTAGCCAAATGATATCATCTTGGATGTGTCATTTGATCTCGGATGTAATAAGCGACGTACGAAGAACGGGCCCCAGATGATTTCTATGTATGGCACCATTTGTCACTTTTGTAATCAAGCCTATGGATGGATATTCCGGACTTATTTAAAAAGGAACTGTAGATTGTACTTTTCAACTGTTTTCCATATGTGGACACAAAATTGTGACATAATCGAAACGCAAATTTAAAATGAAAAAGCAAAGTCCATTTGCAACTTTATTTCCAATATCTTATGAGTTATATTTAAATAACAATATTAATTACCAATAGGGCTGCACAATATTGGAAAAAAACGGACATTTCAATATATAGTCTGTGATATATTTTGTGATGTGTATAAATATGGGAAAATTACTTTTGAATCCATAGCTGCCAGAACAATTAATAGAGACACACTACTGCAACACTGTATACACTGTAATCAGTGAGTAAAATTTGAGAAATGTAAATAACATCAAGTAAAAAAACACATCAAGAAGAACAAAATAGTGAAATAAAGCAACTATTATCAACCTGGTACAACAAATAAATATGTAATTCTAAGAACAATTGCCTTGAATGTGCAGCAAAAGACAACTTGCAAAAAAGTAGATCTGTTTTTGAAAATCAACTCATCATCATGACGAGGGTCCTCACACATTTTATGTTTCTAAACGAAACATGGCTTGAAGACAACTGCAGTGCAACAGTCCTCAATGAAGCAGCCCCTCCTAACTTCACTTACATGAGTGTCTTCAGGACTGTTAGGAGAGGTGGGGGTGTAGCTGCACTATTTAAAGATGTCTATCAATGCAAGCAAGTGTCATTTGGTCAGTACTTGTCTTTTGGATATCTAGGGATTGTGCTGAAAGGTGCTCCACGCATTTTGTTTATTATTATTTATTATTATTTTGCCTCCAAAATACTCTCCAACCTTTGTTGAAGATGTCACAGAAATGTTATCAATGATTTCCTCAGAGTTTGACTGGTTTGCTACTGCAGGGGATTTTAATATTCACATAGATAATGCAGAAAACAAAACTACAAAAGAAATGATAACGGTTCTAAACACTTTTGACCTGATTCAGCATGTGCATGGACCCACACACAAAGGTGGACACACTCTGGATCTAATCATCAGTAGGAGTCTAAACATTTCATCCATTGTTATTAAGGACATAGCACTATCTGATAACTTCTGTATTTTCTTTGATATATTGATCTCTGCTACCACTGAATCTAGATCTGTCTCTGTAAGAAGGAGATGCATTAACGAGAACACAAGTGTATTATTTATGGAGGCTATTTCTTTAACACCAAGCATTTCTGCAGACTCTGTTGATATTCTCCTTGATTCCTTCAACTCAAAAGTTAAGAATGTTATTGATGATATTGCTCCAATAATAGTCAAGTAATGCAGAGGTCAGACAGATTCGCCAAAATATCAAAATGATACTTTGTCTATTTTTGAAACAATTGATAGCAAAATTCTGGAAGACCTAGTGCAGCAACTAAAATCGTCAACCTGTTGTCTTGACACACTTCCCACATCTTTTTTCAAAAGTGTGCTTGACTGCTTCAAAGCAGATCTCTTAGAAGTGGTGAATGCCTCACTTCTTTCTGGGACGTTTCCAAACTCCTAAAAAACTGCAGTTGTTAAGCCCCTCCTGAAAAAGACCAATCTTGAGAACACAATTTTGAGCAATTTTAGACCAATATCTAATCTTCCTTTTATAGGCAAAATTATAGAAAAGGTAGTTTTTAATCAGCTGAACAAATACTTAAACTCAAATGGATACCTGGACAATTTTCAATCTGGTTTCCGACCGCATCACAGCACAGAGACAGCATTCATTAAGATAATAAACGATATTCGCTTAAATTGTGACTCTGGCAAAATATCGGTGCTGGTATTGCTAGACCTCAGTGCTGCGTTTGACACTGTCGATCATAACATACTACTAGAGAGACTGGAAAACTGGGTCGGGCTTTCTGGGATGGTACTCAAATGGTTCAGATCATACTTAGAAGGGAGAGGCTATTGTGTGAGTCTAGGAGAGCATAAGTCTAAGTGGACGTCCATGACATGCGGAGTCCCACAAGGCTCAATTCTTGCACCGCTCTTGTTTAGCCTGTATATGCTCCCACTAAGTCAAATAATGAGAAAGAACCAAATTGCCTATCACAGCTATGATGATGATTCCCAGATTTACCTAGCCTTATCTCCAAATGACTACAGCCCCATTGACTCCCTCTGCCAATGCATTGATTAAATTAATAGTTGGATGTACCAGAACTATCTTCAGTTAAATAAGGAAAAAACTGAAGTCATTGCATTTGGAAACAAAGATTAAGTGTTCAAGGTGAATGCATACCTTAACTCTAGGGCTCAAACAACTAAAATTGATTCTGGAGTGATTCTGGAGACAGACCTTAGTTTCAGTAGTCATGTCAAAGCAGTAACTAAATCAGCATACTATCATTTAAAAAACATTGCAAGAATTAGATGTTTTGTTTCCAGCCAAGACTTTGAGAAACTTGTTCATGCCTTCATCACCAGCAGGGTGGACTATTGTAATGGGCTCCTCACTGGCCTTCCCAAAAAGACCATTAGACAGCTGCAGCTCATCCAGAACACTGCTGCCAGGATTCTGACTAGAACCAGAGAATCTGAGCATAACACACCAGTCCTTAGGTCCTTACACTGATTGATTTTAAAGTACTTTTACTCGTATATAATTCACTAAATGACCTTGGACCGAAATATATTGCAGATATGCTCACTGAATATAAGCCTAACAGAGCACTCAGATCACTAGGATCGAGTCAGTTAGAAATACCAAGGGTTCACACAAAACAAGGGGAGTCTGCCTTTAGTTACTATGCTGCCCGCAGTTGGAATCAGCTTCCAGAAGAGATCAGATGTGCTAAAACACTAGTCACGTTTAAATTTAGACTTAAAACTCATCTGTTTAGCTGTGCATTTATTGAATGAGCACTGTGCAATGTCCGAACTGATTGCACTATATTTTCACTGTTTTATATATTTTTTATTTTTCTTATCATTTTCTAACTGTTTTTAAATGTTTTAATAATTTTAAAAGTTTTAAAATTGCTTGTTTTATTTGTATTTTCTTCTTCATGATTATTTTACTTTCTTTTATGTAAAGCACTTTGAATTACCATTGTGTACGAAATGTGCTATATAAATAAACTTGCCTTGCGTTGCATTGCCTTGCCTAAGGAGAAAGTTGAGGGGCCAGTGGGCAATTTTAAAGGCTACACATAATTTAGACCATATTAAGCAAAATATCTGTTTGCTTATGAGTCTCGTATAAGTCTGTCTGTTTCGTTTTCTTCCAATACTGCTTCATTGCCCCAGTCTTCCTCTTCAACAATCTTCGGTTGCCTCTCTCTCCTCAGACAAGGAATGTTATGGAGCACTACACAAGCAACTACAATGTCACATGCCCTAGGTGGAGTTACTGCTTCAGGCACTGAAACCTTGACTTTATCAGCCCAAATGCCATCTCTATACGACCTCTTGTGCGTGCATGGGCAATGTTGTAGCGGTGCTGTGCCTCTGTCTGGGGCTCCTGATAGGGAGTCAAGAGGTAAGGCAGGCATGGGTATCCCTTGTCTCCCAGCAAAACTCCTGAGAATTCTCCTGCATAGATGGAATGAATATAAATAGATTTTTTTTGTTGGTTTTTTTTTTTAAAGACTTTTTGCGATTTAAGTGATTACTAGCATACCTCTTGCTAGTTGCTGGTAGAGAGATGAGGCTCTAAAGATTCTGGAGTCATGCACAGAGCCTGGCCATTTGGGCTCTACATTTTTGATGATGCAATCTGCATCACTAATCATCTAAAACAAATTAAACCTGTAGGTCACTACATTTTAATTGCAATGAAATAAACACTGGTGCCCAGCTTAGTACAGAACACTCTAGGTGTTAGGGTGCTAGAGCATAGCCTTCAATATCATCTCAGTGGGACCGTACCTGTACATTGATGCTGTGTACTGATTTCCTATTCACAAAGTCTGCTTCATGTGGACCAGACGGACACTTAATATTTACATGGGTGCAGTCCAATGCACCGATAAAATTTGGGAAACTTAGGAAATTTTTTTGTTTTAAATATGTCCCATGTAAAATCAACAGTCAAAAATATATTTCCATGTTTTATAGTTATTTTAACTTACCAGCTATTCCATAAAAGGCATGTTTAATGGTACGAATAGCTTTGTGGCCAGGGAATGTGATGAACACATTGAGTAGTCTTATTAAAGAAAGGTACACAGTTCGTACAGAGCGGCAAACTGATGCTTTGCTGATATTCTCTGCATCTCCAACTGTGTACAAAAATGTTCCACTGGCAAAAAAGCGAAGTGCAATGCACACTGTCAGTGGGACTGTGAGCGCTCTGTTGCGGCGTGTATTATTTGCACTGTATGGGCTTAGTAATCTACAAATATATGCAATCTCATCTATATCACTCACACAGGTAGCTGTCATTAAAAGCCAATGGGTCTGACCTGTCTCTGAAAGTTCTCTCTCTTTGAAATGCCCTCCGCAAGACTATAGCTCCCTCATCCACCACCTCATCTATGAAAGAACACGCCATGGTTAAGTTTGGAGACAAGTTCAGTTCCCTCTATACTTTTAATTAATTACCCAACTCACCAATTAAACAAACAAGTTTTGAACATTTCTTAGTGTATTTATACCTTATAATTTCTTACACTTACATTTCCTTATTTATTTATAAAAAAAAAAAAAAAAAAAAAAATATATATATATTCATAGTGGTTAAGTAAAATAAAATGACATCGAAATACCAGCAGGTGAGTTTAAATGTTATGCTCGTTAAGCCTGAAATCAGACTTAGCCCGACAGTTAGCCTGACCCGGACCAGGTTAATTTGCCAGCATAAGTTGCCGGGGTAACTGAGTTTGAACTTTTTTAAGTTTGATCTATGAAACCGAATCTACCAAAAATAAGCCTGACTAACCGAAATAAGCCTGGCTTATACTCTAATCTTGGTTTATTGAACAGCCCCTAGGTATGTTCATTATTTTTATTTATTTTTTTGTTTTTGTTTTTGTGTGTGTCTTGAGAATATTCAGTTAAAAAAGCTAATTTGTTTTGGCATGTTACTTATATCATGTTAGGAATAAACTAAACATTTAGAATTTTTATCTAAGTGTGTTTCTTCTGAGTTTCTTTATGTGAGTTGTTACGCTCATTTGTTTTTAAGTCTCTCACAAACAGACAAAAAATAAGCCTCAACAGCGCAACCTTAATAATAATTTCCGATTGTTCAAATGGTCAAAATGTGGGGCCCCAGGCAATCGCTTGCCTTGACATTGCTACACCTCGGCGTAGATCTACAAAGATTTTCAAGTGCTAATTAAGTTATGATGCTTTTGGGAAACAGACCGTAATATTAAAATGTCGTAAAATCATTTTTAGAAGCTGCTGGAAAAACGCAAGTCAGGAATGACACTCTATTCACTTAATAGGGCTAGAAACTGTTCTATTTAGCTGCTGCAGTTTGCCCAGAGACTTCAGTATTTGATTACATGGTAATCCTTAATTTTTTTTTTAATGTTGCCAGATAAGAGAAACTAAAAAAAAAAAAAAAAAATAATATTTAATATATATTTTTTTAATATTATACACAACATAACTAAGAAACGAGCCTCATAAAGCTCTACCTTGCTGAATTGAAGAAAGTGGTGAATCTGACTGGTTTCTACTACATAAATAAATAACTATATTGTGATTCCCAGTAAAAACTGAGGCTTTACAGATCTACAGCAGTATGCTGTACAGTATACGTACACATTCTCACTCCCAGCCCGTCACGTATTGACGCTTTGTCAGGACCCCTTGGCGTCACTTTTAGGTACTGCTTCTGGTTTAGGTACTCCTTTAGGTCATTTTTTTTTGATGTGCAGGATCTCCTTTGCTTGAAATAAAAACTATTGCGTCAATATGCCGATGTGAAAGGCAGTGGGAATTTTACTGTCATGACTAACTATTATATTGGGTAATAACATTGTCATCATTGCATATGTATGTATTTTCATTTATGAGGTTTGTTTATTTTTTTTCTGATTTCCTTTCAGGAGCTGGGGTCCAATGAGTGGAGGATGTTTTTTTGGTGGTGGTGCTGCTGCTTCAACGTTTGCCGTGTGACACTTTTTGAAGTGTGTGCGTTTGTGATCTGAGTTTATGGTGTGGTGTGTAGAAGTGTGCTTTTGGATAACTAGTGCTGATTACTCTGGTGGGTAACCTCAGCCCTGTAAGTTAGTGTATTTTGTTTCTTGTTTTTTTTGTTTTGTTTTTTTATGGTGAGAGTATAAACTGATTTTGTGTAATGTTTTGTTTATTTCTGGTGTAAATTCGTTTTGTTTCAATTAATTTAGTGTTATTTGATTATTTTCTTTAATGTGAATTTGTTACAATTTTGTTTAGTGTGTTTGTTTTTCATGGTCATTGGAGCGTTGCTGCCAGAGAATGCACCCCATGACCAGACAATTTTAAATGCCTTTCCTATTTTAAAATTCAGTGTTTCAATAAACTTTTTGTATTTTTGATATCCACATTTTCCACCTACCTTAATTTATGAGAATCGGATCTGTGTGACCTAATAACAAACTTTGGGGTTATTTTTATTTCCCGGGTGACCTGGGTGGCATAGTCAACAAACTCAAATGTGTTTAAACTGTACCGCCCCCTCCGCCACACATATTTAATTCAATTAATTTCAAGCTTATTTGTATAGCGCTATTTTTGATACAAATCATTGTAAAGCAACTTTATAGAAAATTCTGTTTCGACAATATTTAGTAGGAGCTTATAAGTGGTGGCTGTCAGTTTATGTGCATATGACAGGAATTTTCAGAAAATTCAGAAAGACATAGTCAACCAGACAATGAACACTTAACAGCAACTATTATATGATGCAATCACACTTGTAGCAATATTTGTTAGTTCTGTTGTTGATTCAGGGTTAGCATCATCTGAGGTCCTTTGAGAAGTTGACATGATCTCTTCTCCGGGTGTTCTGGATCCAGACTGAAGCTTTTTCTTCTCTGTTCAACAGAATAATTAAGAACAGCGGTTATAGTAAAAACTATAGAAAACACTTGTGCCTCTACATTTTCCTCTTTCTCACCAGCCTCTGTCTTCTGGCTTGCTGTTCCCTGCTCTCTTTCTGTCACTTACATTTTCCTCTTTTCTTCCTCTATCTCCATCTCTTCATCTGATCTATTACTTTCCACTCTCTGTCCATCTAGGAACAAGGCTCAATTTACTATTTCAACATTAATCTATTATTTTAACCATCAGTACTACTCTTGCACCTAATCAATAAGTCCACCTTAAATGTTGATACAAAACATTAAAAAAACTGATACACTGGAATATAGTGATTAATATTATTATTACTGTAGTAGTTCTTGTTGTCTAAAATTGAACACCTTTGCAATGTTAACAAATGACAGGCTACATGTGTTATTCATCTCCTTCACACTGCACTTTGATGGCAGGTATATTATTCATTTTATAATGACATTGATATTTGTAAATTTATTTCCAGAGAGATATTATTGTGTTTACAGGGTAAAGTGGTCTTGCTGTCATAAACACTGTTGCTATTGTAGAAAAAATATATATTTGTGTCACATTTAAAATATAATTATATTTTAATTCCTTTCTGAATTGTTTTTTATTTTCATAATGATAATTCAGACAATGAGAAAACCTGAATAAGCCTTACCAGTGTTATGATAATTATTTTTAAGGCACTCTGCGTGTTAAAAAATAAATAAATACTGTAATATAATAAAAGTTTAGTCAAATAACATAAAAAGACCAGACCCCTCGATCAGGGGCGTCATGCATTCATGATTTTTGAGGGGGCACATTGGGGGGTATAAGTCATGCTACGAAAGCACTGTATAACTGATATAGGATTATGTTTTATTTATTTTTCCTTTAATTCAAAACAATTCTAAACATGCTTAATATATCAGGAAATATCTCGATTCTCAAACGTGAAAGTAAACGCGTTTTGCACCTTTATAGATTGTTATTTGATCAATATATGGAATTGTTATTTGATCAATATATGGAAAAGTAGTGTTATCTATTAACTACACATAATACCCCGACTTTTTACTTAAGTGCCATAAAATATTTTCAATATGACTGAATTTGCATTTAATGTAAATTTTAATAACAATATTGTAAGTTACTTATTTTAACACTTTCATTTTACAGAGAGTAAAGAAAATTTACATTATCAAAGAACATTTTCATTCAGTCTAGCCAGAGTTCAGGCACTCCCATTACAATCACTGAAGCACTTTACATTAAATTATGCACATCTGCACTTTTGTTGTTTCTGATGAGAGAATTCGCTAAATAATTCAGTCAGCGAGCAAGTGAACAAAACATCGCGTTTCAGTGGCGACTATTCTGCATGTCTCTGATTGGCCATTGCATTTATAAGCGCAACAGAATCTTTTCTGATTGGTTATCATGAAGCGTTATACGAACGCGTCTATCTCTTGCTCAGCTCCAGCCAGCGAACACAGATTTGAATTTAGCATTGAATTTGGAAGCTGCGTTTAAAATCCACTTTGCCCAGAACTCTTATTAAATAATTTAAATAATGTTTATAAGTATGTAATTCTGTTAAATAAGGTTCATTTTCATATTGATTGATACCGACTGACGTAAGTCAGATGTAAGTATGGAAATGAATGGAAAGAGATATACACAAATATAGAGGAAGTGAATATGAAATAGGGTTTTTAGACTAGGAAACAAATAATGTGATGCTAAATGAGTGATGAGAGCAGATATAATAATCATTACACAGTTTGAAGCTGAGGACATAAACATCAGACTCAGGACAGAAACACACAACCTCTAAAGTAAGAATAACTCACAAGTTCATTCTTTAACTAGAATTAGACTTTGAGAAGTTAATATTGTCTGACTTGTTGTGAATCCTGTCATGCCGCTAAGATTTTTTTTTTTTTTTTTCATAATGTTTTACTCTAAAATGAAAATGAGTGTATTCGATTTTTTTAATGCATTTTTTTCATCTTCAGAAATGGGCCAGACTCTGTATTTCATTCTTCTTCTCATTGGTGAGTGTGTTTGTGGTTTTATTCATGATTTCTAGTTTCATTAGGTTTGATCCTGTTATGAAAAGCATTAAAGCAGCGTCTCTCTTTCACAGCTCTCTGCTCCGTATCTGAATGTGTTCAGCGTCAGTATCACTTTATAAATGAGAACAAGACCTGGACTGAAGCTCAGAGATACTGCAGAGAGAATTACACAGATCTGGCCACCGCTGACAACATGAACGACACGAACGAGCTGAAGAAGAGTGTGAATGACGGAAGTGTTCAGAAAATCTGGATTGGGCTGCAGAAGACGGGTCGTGATGAATGGCACTGGTCTTCAGGTGAACCTGCGCTCTATCTGAACTGGGCTCCTGGACAACCAAATCTTGGTGCAGAAGAATGTGTTATGATGGAAAGTGGACAATGGTATGCTGAGGGATGTAGCACGCCCCTAACTTTTATTTGCAGTTCCTCCAATAACAGTAAGTGCATCTCCCTACAATGGCAACAAACATTAATGTATAAAAAGAAGCACAGAGTTTTTGACCCTGCTCCTGGAGGTCCACTGCCCTGTGAAGTTTCTATCCAACCTGCTTCAGCTTGTGATTATCAGCTGATGCTGAAGAGTTTGATTTGCTGGTTCTGGTGTGTTTGATTAGGGTTGGAGTGAAACTCTGCATTTCTGGAATTCTGTCTCTTCTTGACGTTTACGAACAAAACTCTGGTTCAGTTCTTGTACCATCGTAGTAATTTTATTGTGTTGACTTTTACCCATATTACAATATTTTGTTTTGAGATTTTTATTGTCAGAAATTAGTCTTTTTAGGTAGATGTTTCAAAACAAATAAAATTTGTGATCCATTCAGCTTTCAGTATCTCAACACAAAATCAAAAATCTTTAAATGATGTGTTTCTGATGATAACCATGAAGCATCTTAAGAATAATGAACAAACTGATTGATGAATCTGTTTTTATCTGTTTTTCTTAAAGCAGACACAGAACTTGTCTTTGTCAATCAGGCGATGAATTGGAGAGACGCTCAGAGTTACTGCAGACAGAATCACATTGATCTGGTCATTGTGAGGAACCAGAACGAGAATCAACAGGTTCAGCAGTTCATTACTGATAATCATTCATCTGAATCATGGATCTGGATCGGTCTGTTCAGAGACTCATGGCAGTGGTCAGATCAGAGTAACTCTTCATTCAGAGACTGGGACACTGGTGAACCTGATAATAATGGAGGAAATGAAAACTGTGCAGCTCTTAATGCTCAGAGAAAATGGTTTGACGTCTTTTGCACCAATCAATATCCTTTTGTGTGTTATGAAGGTGAGTAGATCTTCACTAAACACACACACTCCATCATCACCTCCAGATCTCTTAAAGTTCACTCTACATGTCTGACATGACAAATTCATCCCCAGTGTTTGTTCTGCATGTTGTTTTTGATCAGTCTCTCTCTAGTTTCTGCTTGTGCTTGGTTTATCTGCAGATCCTGAACTGATTGTGATCCGAGAGAATGTGACGTGGTCTGAAGCTCTGAGATACTACAGACAGAATCATGTGGATCTGGTCTCGGTTCATTCAGAAGAGATGCAGCGTCGTGTGATGAACGTGGTTAAACTGGCGTCTACTGCGGAGGTGTGGTTGGGTTTACGTCACTCCTGTATTTTGGGCATCTGGTACTGGGTGAGTGGAGATACTGTGTGCTATCAGAACTGGGCTCCAGGGAACGGCACATCAGAGGAGGACTGTGAACACACAGTGAGATCTGGAGCAGTTCAGTCTGGAGGAGATCAGCGCTGGATCAGTCTTCCTGAGACTCACAAACTCAACTTCATCTGCACAACTTATGAAGAGTGAAAGGAAACACAGAACTTTATGCAAGATAAGAAGAGCTTGTGTGTTTACTCCCTATAAACTTTCATTCACCACTTTGTAAAGTAATAATTTGAATAATATTTGTGTCAACAGGCAGTCGCACCTGAGGGTTAAAAATACAGAAACATTGTGCTCACTGAGCGCATGTGTGTGTGTGTGTGTCTTTTTCTTACTTCATTGAGTTTTGTGACGGTCAAAGAGCATCATAGACTCTCAATTAGATATACATTTATACTAGTTTATATTTATTATGATACAAATAAAATAACTGAAGTGTGTGATATGAGGTTTATTAAATTCATTTGTGTTTTAAAGATCTGTGTATGTTACTGCAGATACTTCTCTTTCTTATATTGAGTTTCATGTAACAGTGTCTTAAGATTATAAATGACTTGTTGAATATGAATCAGTGAGCACCAACATTGTGCGTCTCAGCTAAATGAACTAATGTTTATTCTTTGAGGAGAGAATGTTGGGTATAACATCTCTAGAAGTATTTTACACTAAATATTAAAGAATGTGTCAAAACATCAGCTCAAATAAACTCCTGTACAACCAGCAATCTCATCTCTTTCTTTGACTGTTTCCTAACACCAGAATTATAAAATCCAACTTGGTTTCAATCATAATTCATTAATATGTTTGATTGGAACGGTGACTCCATTGCAGGAAAAAATAAATAAATAAAATTAGCACTGTTAAAAAATGAGAAATAAACTGATGACTATATGTTGCTAATTAGATCAAATTTATAATCTGTCACTCTGGAATTAGGACTTTTCGCTGACTTTTTGTCTTCCTCTGTTGAACCATGGATATACTCAAACTATTTTGCATCCTTTCCGCACTTTTCTCATATCTCTCAGTACCTTGCGTTACTTCATGCACAAACAATGTTTTAGTAATCACTGAGACATGTTTGCGTAACTCTATTCCCTACCCTGACCTACATTTATGGGGAAATCGAAGGGAAGTCGTGGACTAATGGTTAGAGAGTTGGTCTCCCAACTGAAAGGTTGTGAGTTCGAGTCCCGGGCCGGCAGGAATTGTAGGTGGGGGGTGCATGTACAGTTCTCTCTCCACCTTCAATACCATGACTTAAGTGCCCTTGAGCAAGGCATTGAACCCCCAACTGCTCCCTGGGTGCCGCAGCATAAATGGATGCCCACTGCTCTGAGTGTGTTCACAGTGTGTGTGTATTCACTGCTCTGTGTGTGTGCACTTCGGATGGGTTAAATGCAGAGCACAAATTCTTAAATGTCACTTGGTTACAACCTGTTTTGGCAGAATAGGTCATCTAAGGGTGGGGTGGTGGCTAATCTTTTCATTGCACCTTTCACCAGGTCAGAGTTGATCATACTTGGCGATCTAAACTGGGACATGCTTAAGCCCCCTGAGAATGTTGTACAACAATTTGACTGCCTAAACCTTCATCAAATCATAAATCTACCAACTAGATACAACCCAAAAAAGTTGTGACAAGGCTACACTGATAGATGTTGTTTTTACAAACACCCCACTCATGTACCTTTCAGGTGTTTTTTGCAATGACCTCATGACCACTGTTTCATTGACTGTGTTAGGAAACAAACTTCTGTCAAACAGCCTCTCGTAATCACTACTAAATGCATTTTGAAACATTTTGATGCTCAAGCCTTCTTACGTGATCTGACCAATGTAAACTGGTATAGAGTCAACCTCATTCCCACCGTGAATGATGCATGGTTGTTTTTTAAAGATCTTCTTACTGCTGTGATCAACGAACATGCCCCAAACAAAAATATATGCATAATAAACTGCAAAAGCCCATGGATTAATCGTGATTTAGCTGTTCTGCTTCAGCAAAAAAATACAGCCTGGAACAAAGCATGTACGACACATTCTGTCGAAGACAAACTTTTATTTCGCCAAATTAGGAATAAGGCCACACAAGCAGTAAGGGAGTCTAAAGCTGGATTCTTTAAAAAACAGTTCACACTTTGTGGTGTGAATCCAAAAGCATTTTGGAATATGGTAAAACAACTTGAAAACAAACCCGGACCATACCATTGTCCCTAAAAGTGGATGACATTGTTGTTGTCACTAATAAAAATTCCATGGCTGAAGCATTCAATCACCACTTCATAAATTCTGCCTTTGTTTCCAATGCACTAAACCTTAATGCTACAGTCCCAGCAGTTTCTAATACCTGCAGCCTTTAAGCCCCTTCTCACAGTTTTTCTATTCGGCCTGTTTTAGTGGGAGAAGTCCTGAAGGAATTGACTGCTCTGGATCCCAATAAAGTAGCTGGGTCAGATGATCTTGCCGCCTTTTTCATTAAAATAGCTGCCCCTGTCATTGCGGCTCCTCTTACAGCCCTCATTAATCTCTCCCTCCATACAGCCGAGATTCCACCTGCTTGGAAAGAAGCAGTTGTGCTTCCCCTGTATAAGGGTGGTGAACAGGCTGACCCAAACAATTACAGGCCAATCTCCGTCTTGCCTTGTGTGTCTAAAATTCTGGAAAAACTTCTGGACAAACAACACTGTGCTGCTATTTTCATTGACCTTGCAAAAGCTTTTGACTCCGTGGACCACAATACACTCATCCACAGACTTAGCAGCATTGGTGTCACTGATCACTCACTGGTTTGGTTCTCAAATTATATGTCTCACCGGGTTCAACGTGTAAGATTTGAAAACTGCTTCTCCCATTCTCTCCAAGTTACCAGGGGTGTCCCCCAAGGCTCCATATTTGGCCCTACACTATTCTTAATTTATATTAATAACATTCCCCAGGCAGTTGGTAATTCACTCATTCACTTATATTCTGATGATACAATCCTTTATGCCACAGGTTCCTCCCCTGAGGCTGTTCAAGCTACCCTGCAAGATAGCTTTGACCAACTACAGCAGTCTTTTACACATCTCAAACTCACTCTCAATACCTCCAAATCAAATATAATGTGGTTTTACCATAAGGGTACTACGCCTCCTCCTGCAGTTAACATCACTACCTGCAAGGGGACTATTCTAGAACAAGTCACTGTATATAACTACTTGGGCATCTAGTTGGAAACTTTACTTTCTTTCACCATTCACATATCAAAGCTTCAATCAAAAGTCAAAGACAAGCTTGGGTTCCTTTACAGAAGCCGCTCTTCATTCACCACCTCTGCCAGACTTACTCTCATTCAAATGACCATTCTACCCATGTTACACTATGGAGACACTATATACAGGGTTGCTTGCAAGTCCTCTCTTTCAAAACTTGATGCTCTTTATCATTCTGCTATCAGGTTTGCCACAAATGCACCCTTCAATACACACCACTGTGCTTTATATTCATCTGTTAACTGGCCCTCCCTTCACAATCGCCGTAAAATTCACTGGTTCACCTTCATTTACAAGACACTTCTTGGCCACTCACCTCCCTTCTTAGGTCACCTGCTGCAGCCAAAGCCCATCACATATAACACTCGGTCCTCACTTCATCTTCAACTAAACATTCCCAAAAACTAATTCTGGGTTTGGTCTTACATCTTTTCAATCTGCTGCCGCTCGCGATTGGAATGCTCTGCAAAACATTGTCAAGCTAGATAAACTAATTTCATCCTTCAAAACTAGTATATCATACTTGTTCACAGACAAATGCAGTTGCTTCAGTACATCATTATCTAAGTATTTTATTATTATTATTATTATTTTTTTTTTTTACAGTAAATAGATTGATGATGTTTGTTGTTTTAATATGTATTTATGTAAATGCTAACCTGTGTTTCTAATGTTCTGTATTTATTTTAGCCCTACTTCCCTTTCCCTAAGTGGTCCTTCCGCTTGTCAGGCCACCATTGTAAATAAGAACCTGTTCTTAATGACTTGCCTGTAAAAATAAAGGTTGAATGAATGAATGAATAAACAGTTTAACCAAAATTATTTTACATTTGTGTGTAAAGTCTGTCAGAAATATCTGTGTACCTGATGGCAGCTGTCACACACAATACAAACAGGAAATCATCAAAGACCATAATCTCATTTAACAACAGCAACTTTCACCTTCGTGGACTTTAAAGGGGAAGCAGTTACAGTGTAACTTTCCTGTTTTTGCAATAAAACTGATATATTAGACTGAATGAAATGTAAATAAATACAATAACACTCACTGTTTATCCCAATGTTTCAAATCAGAGATGCAAATATTGTCCAGCCTGAATGTCTAAATTTGGTCTGGACATAAACAAATGAATGAGGATGTATTTGTATGCAAAAATAAGCATATTTTATCTGAGATCTAAGTCGTGCCTGCAAAATTAGCAGAAAGAACTATATTCCAAACACTGTGGGCACAAGCTACTCTCCTCAAGACTTCAATGACACCAAAGTGCACCTTTACAAACACAACAGATTAATCACCAAAGTATCTCAGGAAAAACACTCAATGTGCAGGGTTTACTCCACGAGAGTCAATCTGACTTCAGGAGACAACGAGGAACAGTAAACATGATATCTTCTGCCTGACAACCTCAAGAGAAGTGACAGGAAACACTGACCTTAACACTGCAATCATAGACTCAACCAAGGCATTCAATACCGTATGTTGTGAGGGGCTTTTGAAGATCATGAGTAAGTTTGGTTACCCTAAAAGATTAATTTGCATAGCATGCCAATTCCAAAACAGCATTGTGTGCTTGATGATAGAGATCTAGCTTTCACAGTTATAAATGGAGAGAAGCAAAGCCGTGTGTTTGCCCCCACACTGTTCAGCATAGATAAGATCAAGGTCCATGTGGCCAGACTATGTCTTTATCCTAACATTACGCCATATTTGCTGATGACTCCGCCCTGAATAAGTGAAGTTCTTATGACATGCAGGACGCCACGGAACTGTTCTTCACTGCATGCAACAACTTTGGCTCGACTATTAGCATACTGAAAACTGTGGTGATGTACCAGCCTACACTACTGGAACTACACTACACTACCAGCCTACGATCAGGAATTTCATATGCTTCTGTGTCGACCATTCTGGCTACTAAGGGAATTTACAGCGGTCATATTCACAGCTGTTTACATTCCTCGTCAAGCCAACACAGACCAGGCACTCAATGAACTGTATCGGGATATAAGTGAGCAGGAAACCGCGTACCCAGATGTGGCATTTGTCACGGGGGACTTTAACAAAGCCAAATTCAGAACGAAAACTCCAAAATATTTCCAACACATCAAGTCAAGTCAAGTCACCTTTATTTATATAGCACTTTAAACAAAATACATTGCGTCAAAGCAACTGAACAACATTCATTAGGAAAACA
Organism: Carassius gibelio; assembly: GCF_023724105.1. NCBI lineage: Eukaryota > Metazoa > Chordata > Actinopteri > Cypriniformes > Cyprinidae > Carassius > Carassius gibelio. The sequence continues at coordinate 3,090,185 of NC_068402.1, forward strand.
GTGTCTCAATAATGCAAATTGACAGCTAAAGGCAGTTCATCATTGAATTCATTGATGTCATCTCTGTTCAGTTAAATAGTGTCTGTGCATTTATTTGCAATCAAGTCAACGATATCGCTGTAAATGAAGTGACCCCAACTAAGCAAGCCAGAGGCGATGGCGACAAGGAACCGGAACTCCATCGGTGACAGAATGGAGAAAAAACCTTGGCAGAAACCAGGCTCAGTTGGGGGGCCAGTTCTCCTCTGACCAGACGAAACCAGTAGTTCAATTCCAGACTGCAGCAAAGTCAGATTGTGCAGAAGAATCATCTGTTTCGTGTGGTCTTGTCCTGGTGCTCCTCTGAGACAAGGTCTTTACAAGGGGATCTGTATCTGGGGCTCTAGTTGTCCTGGTCTCCGCTGTCTTTCAGGGCAGTAGAAGTCCTTTCTAGGTGCTGATCTACCATCTGGTCTGGATACGTACTGGATCCGGGTCACTGCAGTGACCCTCTGATCTGGACACAGACTGGATCTGGTGGCCACGGTGACCTCGGAATAAGAGAGAAACAGACTAATATTAGCGTAGATGCCATTAAGAAGCATGTGGCAGGGCATCAACAACATCACAGACTGTAAAGGGAATAAACCAGCTTCTGTGAACATCGTCACCGCTCTACCGGATGAGCTTAATAACTTTTATGCTCGTTTCGAGGCTCACAACACGGCACACAGAGAGCGCTCCCACGGCTGCTGCAGAAGATGTGAGGTCACTCGCCGTCTCTGTCGCGGATGTAACCCGATCCTTCCGATGTGTAAATATCTGTAAAGCTGCGGGTCCCGATGGCATCCTAGGTCTTGTGCTCAGAGCATGCACAGTCCAACTAGTCGGTGTTTTCACATACATTTTCAACCTCTCCCTCTGTCCGTCTGTGGTTCCCTCATGCTTCAGAAAACATTCTCACTCCCAGCTCGTCACATATTGACGCTTAGTCAGGACCCCTTGGCATCACTTTCTGACACAAAGGGTACACTGTTAGGTCATTTTTTGATGTGCAGGTTCTCTGTTAGTTTAGATAAAAAAAAAATGTGAAAGGCACTGGGAATTTTATTATCATGACTAACTTTGGTATTTTATATTGTTCAGAAGTTATAGGTTTAGGGTAAAACTGGGGTTGTATTCCAGTCAAAGCATAAATTTATATAAAATTATTATTATTAATTTCAAATGCATGCAAACCATTAAACTAAGGCAAACAACTGGAAAGAATTGAGGACCCTGCATGTCAAAAAGTGATGCTAAAATGATACCCCTGAACAATGAAAATGATGCTAAAGGTGTATGTTGAGCGTCAAATCGTGATGTCAAAAGATCCTGACCAAGTGTCAATGAGTTAGGAGTGATAATGTGTTGTGTAAGCAGGTTCTACAGTAAACATTTGTAAACATACAGTAATAGTGTTTTGTAAACTACAGAAGTTTGTTACAGTGTTGTTTTAGGATGATTTTGGTGTTTTTTTTATTTTTTATCTGTAGTTGTTTAAGTCTGTCAGAAACGTCTCTGCTGTGGCAGCTGTCACACTGTTGCTATGCAACAGGAGGATGGCAGGAAGAGTTGGTGATGCAAACAGGAAGTAGACTCATTTAACAACATTAAGTTCAATCTTTGTGAACTTCGCGTCACTGGACCTTTAAATTGAAACACATTTACAGTCTCATTTTTCTGCAATAAAACAAAACTAATGAATAAGACTGAATGACGTAATCAAATGGGACTAAAATAATACACTCATTGTTTATGCTTCAGTTTCACGTCAGTGATGTAAATACTGTCCATCCTGAACATCTACATGTGCTGTGGACATAAACAAATGAATGAGGATGTGTTTACATGCAAACATATTCATGTTTCATAAACAAAACAAAACAAAATCCAGTAAACAGCAGGAGTAGGAAACAAAAATATTAGGATTTTCACAAAGAAATGAAATCTAAATCTTTGCACTCCATTCAATCACAGTCTAGTATCTAGATTGAGTATCTAGACAGAGAACATCAGACACATTTCTTCTGAAACAGAAGCAGATGATGGTATTTTATTTTGGATGATGAGAGTCTTTTCTAACATTATAAATGGACCTCAGGGTAATAAATACACAATATGAGCAGATTAATGGAGGCTGGTGTCTGTTGTTCATGTCTGCTGTGTCTCATCTTCACCAGCAGAGCCCTCGGCTCTAAAGAGGAAAATGAAGGACAAGAATCTCTCTTTCTCTCTTTCCTCTTCATCTTGTGTTTTTTATTATTATTTCTAAAACTCTTCTCACAATAATCACAAGTATTCTATCTTCTCACACAATGGTGCCTCAAACTGAGGTTTTAAATGTTAAAATGGTAATTAAATAATGTTTAGAAGTATGTAATTCTGTTAAATAATGTTCCTTTTCATATCGACTGATACTGACTGACGTAAGTCAGATGTAAGTATGGAAATTAATGGAAAGAGATATACACAAATATAGAGGAAGTGAATATGAAATAAGGTTTTTAGACTAGGAAACAAATAATGTGATACTAAATGAGTGATGAGAGCAGATATAATAATCATTACACAGTTTGAAGCTGAGGACAGAAACATCAGACTCAGGACAGAAACACAACCTTTAAAGTAAGAATAACTCATAAGTTCATTCTTTAACTAGAATTAGGCTTTGAGAGGCTTATATTATCTGTTATGGTATTATCTGATTTGAATCCTGTCATGCTGCTAAGATCTTTGTTTTAAATTTATTTTTAATTCATAATGTTTTCCTCTAAGATGATTTTTTTTTTTTTTATGCATTTCTTCCTCAGAAATGGACCAAACACTGTATTTCACTCTTCTTCTCATTGGTGAGTGTGTTTGTGGTTTTATTCATGATTTCTAGTTTCATTAGGTTTGATCCTGTTATGAAAAGCATTAAAGCAGCGTCTCTCTTTCACAGCTCTCTGCTCCGTATCTGAATGTGTTCAGCATCAGTATCACTTTATAAATGAGAACAAGACCTGGACTGAAGCTCAGAGATACTGCAGAGAGAAACACACAGATCTGGCCACCGCTGACAACATGAACGACACGAACGAGCTGAAGAAGAGTGTGAATGATGGAAGTGTTAAGAAAATCTGGATTGGGCTGCAGAAGACGGGTCGTGATGAATTGCACTGGTCTTCAGGTGAACCTGTGCTCTATCTGAACTGGGCTACTGGAATACCAAATCTTGGTTATGAAAAAGAATGTGTTATGATGTCAGGTGGACATTGGTATGCTTTGGGATGTAATATGTCCCTAAGCTGCATTTGCAATTCCTCCAATAACAGTAAGTGCATCTCCCTACAATGGCAACAAACATTAATGTATAAAAAGAAGCATAGAGTTTCTGACCCCTGCTCCTGGAGGTCCACTATGGAGGGATTGTATGGTCAGATTATAAACTAAAAGTCTAAAACTAAAAATCTAAATTTGAAACTTTTAGTCCAAGTAGAAAATTACTTTGGTATTTAGGATTGGGCATTTGGCATTTAGGATTGGGCAGTTTCTATTTAGGGTTGGGCATTTGGTCATTTAGCATTTAGGATTGTGGATTTGGGGATTTAGGATTGGACATTTGAAGATAGAGGATTGGGCATTTGAGGATTGTGTGCGAATTAGGAGGTGCGGCCCAAATACTGGAGGCAGGGTTTGAAAGGGCTGGTGCGCAGAGGCACCTTATGGACAGCAGATATAAATAGAAAATGCCCAATCCTAAATAAAAAATGTCCTATCCTAAATACCAAAGTAATTTTCTACTTGAACTTTACGTTTCAAATTTAGATTTTTAGTTTTAATTTAAGACTTTTAGTTTTAGTCTTTTAGTTAATCTGACCAAATAATTCCTCCATAGTCCACTGCTCTGTGAAGTTTCTATCCAACCTGCTTCAGCTTGTGATTATCAGCTGATCCTGAAGAGCTTGATTTGCTGGTTCTGGTGTGTTTGATTAGGGTTGGAGTGAAACTCTGCAGGACTGTGGCTCTCCAGAACAGATGTTGGCCACTGCTGTACACCGTTCTGACACAATACTAATCGCTTCTACATTTTAATGTGGTCATACATATAAACAAGCTGAAGTCAGTTTCTGTACAGACAAACTAATGTTGGCCTGGAGAGAGAGTGTGAGAGAGAGAGAGAGAGAGAGAGAGAGAGAGGGGAAGAGAGAGACTTTAACTATTAACCCCCCCCCCCTTATTACAAAATATTCAAGGTTTAGCTAAACCTTACATAGATTAAAAAGTAATTTAAAACACAGACATACAACAATAAATAGCACAGAAACAAGGCAAGACAATAGCACAATTAAATATAAATTTGTAAAGCATCATCAAAATCAGATTCACATATGCACTGGTTAACTCCCCAAATGTGATTGAAAGTCTCCAGGTCTTTAACCAAGGAATAGTATGCATATTCCACCTTTAATCTAGTTTTAATTAACCCTTTTAAAATTAACATTACATCAGTTGACCCAGCATTATTTATTTTGCTTTTACGCGAAATCCATATTCCCATTTTTGCTTGCCCAAACAAAAAATTAAACAAAACATGGATCTGTTTCCGTTTCTGCTATACTTTGGACCATATTTAAATAACATGGGTGAAAACACTTCTCCCAAAACTGTACACCATTCTTCTAATTGAGAAAATAAAGGCACAAGCCTCCCACATTCACTCAAAAAAAGTGAAAAAAAGTGAGTGGTTTGATAACATGAATGGAATTTTTTGAATCTATGCAAACTCCTTGTGTTGTGACAACACAATTGAATGAGGTAGAATCTATGTGAAATAGTAATGTCCAACCCAATTTATTCAGTTTGCTTCAACGTAAACCAGTTAAGTTAACTCAACATGTTTTGGTTTATTACAATCTAGCCAAATTTGTTTCACTCTATCAACATAAGGAGGTTTGTTTCAAATTACTCATTTCAATTATGGACAGTGGTTCCACACAATTAGTTCTAGTTACTTTAACACAATATTTTCTATTTAAAGGTGCCATATGCAAAAATTGAGGTAAAAATATCCATAACATGACCTACACGCATCAAAAGAATGAGAAGAAATAAGGGCGATGATGTCATTAAAAAATGTCAAGTTATAGTGCTGCAGAGATATCAACCTTAATTAGCATTAGCATTACTAGCCCCGGCCTAACAGGTGTCGTAATACCAGTTTCGGCCATGGGAGGCGAAATGCGGGCAACATAACCACCAGCCAACCTGCAATACACAAATAACTTGCACGTCTTGTGGGCGTACCTGAACCTGATGTCAATCATGTGGAAAGTACAGCCCACTAGTTAATTTCAGTTCAGGGAAGAGAGAGAAATTATGGCTCAAGCCCTTGGCAAGAGACCACCACCCGCTACAAGAAAACAACCGTGCTCGGAATCACAAATCAAATCCGATAAGAAAAGGAGCCAAACCAGAGTAAACATCAGCACTGCTTTCAATCACTGGAGACAACTGATGGACTTGAACTTGGAACATTTCTTTTCGATTCGTAAGTTAGATGCTGTTAGGATTTCGCTAGAAGTTTGTTTTATATGTTTGTGTATTTGTTTTCGGGAAGTTATAACAGCAATGTATCGAAGGCTGTTTGATAAACGTGCTAATGTTAGCGATGGCTAACCATAGCTGCGTTTGATAATTAGCTAGCTATAACTTAACGTTACTCATTTTATTATATCATAACTAACCTGCTCTGTCTAGTCTGTTATTCTGTGTCCTGTTTGCTTCGTGGTTTTTCTGTGCGTGACAAAATTGATGTGTGGCGTGAAAGTGTGTGAAAAGAGTCAATAGCGTGTGTCTCTCGGTGAATGCTTGAGAGTTGGCACATTAGTTCCCAAGCAGGATAAAGGACAGGTTGATTATTGCCGTTTAGCGTTTTTATTAATCTATGATGTGTCCCTGTTTGCGTACAGGGACATAAAAAATAAATTAAAAGTGATACGTGGACCAAGGTGTCTGAGATTGTTCATTTTAAATAAAGGATCCTAATATTTCGTCCACAACAATATTTAATGAGGTTAACTTATAACTCCTTGTGGTTAGTCTGCACGAGATCAACAAGCTTGTTTGCTTTGCGGCCGCTTTAAATACAAAATAAGCATTCGATCTACGTCAGAGCGTCTGAGCGCTCACAAATCTTTCTGCACCGTCATGAGCAGAATGGCAAGAGCGATTTTTGACACTCTAGATGCCGGCGGTGTGAACGCACAGTTAGGCTTCGGCTATGGCTGTAGTGTTGTTGTGAAAGTAGGGGCGGAGCATAGAGACTATGCCGTTTCTCGTTTGTTACTCTAGAGTAGACCAATTCATTTTATTGAGGCATATTGCCCCCATCTGGTATGGAATGTGGAGTATGACTTGATTTTTTTTGCCAAACATTACTGATGGCACCTTTAAAGTTACTCCCTTCAACAAAGCATTTTTTGTGTGATTTGTCTTGTAATGAGACAAAAGACAAGATGTCACAAATGATCAAAGTGTATTTGTTAAACAATCAATCAATAATTACACACAGTAAAATACAGTTTAAACCACATTACAAACTTACACAAAATAGCAAATAAAATTCTAATTGGCATTCATGGGCAACCAATCAAACCTTATTCCAGGAACAGGAACTGGCTCCAGAAATAACTTCTTCGGTATTCCAACTGTGTACCTGAGTTCAGAAGGGTTGCTCAAGTTCAGCCCATATATCAGTCCCAGAAACATGGTTTTGCAGACTGTAAACTGCTATAGGTCCTGAAGAACTGTATCCTTTAAAACTCCAACTTCTGCTGGACTGTCTTCAATGTAGTAGTAGTAGCCCTTTATTGTCACTAGTCACAAGTACCAGCGAAATTAGCCATCAACCTGTCCATACATACATACATACATACATACAATATGACAGTGGGGTAGACAGGACAGGAAGACAGGGTATTTGAGGAAGAAATAAGTACAGCATAACATTAGGTAAGTGAGGAGAAAAAAACCAACACCCAGACTATGCTCCTTATGGGAGCACAGTATGAGAACAGGAAAAACACCTCAGCACAAAAAAGCACATAATCAATACACCATAGACACACGACTTTGCAACTGGGTACAGAACTTGGGGTGGTTGAGGTAATCCAGCGCAGGCAAACAGCCATCCGGTCCCAGCAGCTTGAAAGCGCTAGTCACAGACCCGCCTGCCAGACTGGAGGAACAAAGCTGCGAAGGCGGGGGATGGGGGTTGGGAGGGTGAATGCATATCTGTATATGTGTAAGAGTTTGTGTATTTGTAGGCCTGGAGAGTTGAGACTCTCTCTAGATGCTTCAGTCCGCAGATTTTACAGCGTCACAGCAAGTTGCCATGGAGACGTCCTTGGTCAGGTCCTAGATAGAGTCAACAATCAGCAGGTGTCTGTGGGAGAGGGTGAAGGAATGCAAGAGAAGTCAAGCTGCCCTGCTCGCCTGGGAGATTTTTGTCATCCAGCCAAGGCTGGTAAAGAAAGCCAAAAGAAGATAAGATACCAGTTGTTTGGTCTAGTAGCCGCATTTCTTTTCACGGTCACTATGATTTTTCATTGTCCATTGGTCTCCAAATTCTCCAATTTCTTTTCCAAATCCGTGAGTTTCTTCATGATGTTATCCATATTGCGGTTAATAGTCTCAGTCTCAATGCTGACCGCTCTGCCCATTACTACAATCATGACGGGCAGCCTTGTGAGGCTTTGGACGGCTGTTCCCGTCTTCTTAATTTTCCGATAACCCAGGGCAAAGCCTAATCCAATCAGCAGAAGACCTGTTATCATGGTTCCGAATAGGTAGATGTCTTCAATGTCCTCCACGGAAAGAGTCGCCAGACACACGACCCGCCAATTCGCCCACGCGTCCATCGTGTAGCCAGCTGCAAACGTTCCAGCAGGGCAGTCAGGTTCCCCCGAACCCAGGCTTCTCATCGAGAAGATGGTGTCAATTGCGTTGAGAGACCAGTTTATCAAATCCATATTCCAGGAGAGCAGTGCAGAGAGAGTCTCTCAAGTAGACAAGACAAGAGAAAACAAGCGAAGCAAGGAAAGGCAGGGAGGAGAGGAAAGAAATGCGACCGCCTCCGTTGAGAGCAAGAGAGAAGTGCTTCTCATTCATCTTCTTATGGGAAATCCAGGCAAGCAGTCAAGATGGGATTCTAACAAACATTACAGTGGAAAATGATACACACATCTGGAACCTGTACGGTAAACAACAGAACTGGAATGTTCCCAGACCCAGAAACAAAGTAAGGACATCAGTAAAACAGTCATGTGACACCAGTGGTTCAACCATAATTTTACAAAGTATTACAAAAATACTTTTTTGTGCAAACAAAACCAAAACAGCGACTTTATTCAACAATTCTTCTCCAAATCGCGTCTTCCACCATTATCAACAGCACGTAAATAAATACGCATGGTGCTGCGGACCTAGAACACGCTGACCTAGAACACGCAAGAACTGAGCCTTGATTACATGCAGAGGAAAGCAATGTTCATGCCTCTTGTTACTATGCATAATGGCGGCATATGTGATTTGGAGAAGAATTGTTGAATAAAGTCGCTATTTTTGTTTTCTTTGCACGAGATGTATTCTTTTACCTTTGTAAAAGTGTGGTTGAAGCATTGATGTCACGTGAACTGTTTTACTGATGTCCTTACTATGACTCTGGGAACATTTCAGTTGCATTGCAGCCTTTATGGAAGTTCAGAAATCTTTCGTATTTTCATAAAAATATTAGGGATGAACCAATTGACAGGACACAAATCGGAAACCGGACGGTTTTTGCTTAAAATATGCGATTGGTAATCGGCCGGTCTTTGGAATTTTTTTTGGCCGATTTTTCCGGAAGTGCGCCCGCGTGCTTCGACTATATTACTTCTGTGTGAAAGCAAACACGTCCCGGGATTGATTCCAGCATTGAACCCGGGTCGGGGACCTAGTAACATTGCTGGGTTCAATCCCGGGACGATCGCTGTGTGAACAAAAGCCAGATCTAATGCCAGATCTAATGCCGTGTCTAAGTGATGACGCACGTTATCGTGCGATTCTTTTACCAGCTGTTTTGAAGGAAGATGCAAACTGTATGAAGCAGAGATCAGTTAGTTCCTCAATTTCCATGGTGACACCGAGATCGTTCGCCAGATTCAGTGAAAGTATTACCTGCCTAATGTTTTCGACTCGTACATTACACGTCACTGGTTTAAAGTCATTGTATGACCACACCGCCATGTTCATAAACAAAGCTTCAAATACTTTCACTGTGCTGAATCAGGGGTCTCCAAACTCGGTCGACATCTCATGGTTAGACATTTATTGATTATTTATCTTTTGCTTTTAAAATATACAAATAATAACAAATAAAGGTAATTACTTCCACTATTGAAAGTCATTATGTATTACTAATACAATTAATTTGTACAAATATATTTGGAACACAAAATGAGATAAGAGAGAAACTCCTATTCGCCATTTGATTAGTTATATGAGTAAGTAGCTGAATGACGAATCATTCTGTCTCTTAACATCTCTTATTGTAAGCCATATGTATAATATAAAGTAAAGGTAAGTGATAGGACATTTTATTTTTGGATAAACATTTTATTAATAAATACAATCTCTCTTAAAATACCTTATTGGGTTATGATAATCAAAACAGTTTGGTTTGATCTAGCGCAGAACTGAAACTTTAATGAAATATTTTCCCCAATTATAAAATGATTTTATTATTAGCTAGAGCCACACTGGAGAGCTGCTTTATAACAGTAAATCAAGTTATAATTCTAGCGACACTGACTCTGTATTTTCATGTTTAATATTGAAAAGCTATCGATTGCATAAAGGACTGTTATATAAATAAACGTGACTGGACTTTTCTTTACTGGAGTGCCTGGAGAACCTCAGAGTTCGTGCAAACATCCACATCGCTGTAATCAAATGTGTTCTTAAGAGCTGCTTTTACATCGCGGTCAGTTTTTTGTTGTGTTTATGCAGTTATTGAGAGGAAGGCGTGCAGTATATATTTACATATTCATCCAAGGTTCAGATCGGATCGGTTTCCTCAAACTGAAGTGCTATCTTCTTCTTTTGAATTGAATCAGGAGAGTGTATTACAATATTGCGCTACAGCGCCACACTGGTCAAACTGCATTATTGGAGGCTTTCAAATTAGGCAGATACGAGATCAAACCACTAACGTTATTCAAAAACATTTGCCGACAATTTTATTTTTATTGTCGACGTTGTCGATAATGTCGAGTAATTGTTTCAGCCCTAGTGTATATATACTAAAGTAAATACATTACAGAGAGTCGTGCGCTTTCACATCTCCCAACCGCTCAAAATCATCTATTAACGGTGCAATAAACCGATTACACAATACTAGACTGCAAAACAAAAGCACCCCAAAACAGAAACTCTAAGAGAAATTAAAGACTTTGACTTAACACAAGAAAAACTTTAGATTGTCTTACCTGACTGGTACCTCTTGCTCCCCTCCGCACCGTCATCATATGCGTTGGAAATCGTCACTTCCGGGTTTTTTTTTAATTACGAAATTAAACCCTTTACGTTAGTTTAACGATTGATAATTAAGTAAAATTAAAAATTAAACAGTTTTAGTTGATTAAACACAATACAATTGTGTTTTGGCGGAAAACTAAATTTATTTGTTTTGTTTTAACAAAACATATACGTGTAAAACGAACAGTGCCACAAATCCATTTTTTTGAGTGTTGAAGAAATAAATGAAAAACAGTTTCAGTCATCCCACAAAAAGGACAATCCTTTCTGGACCTGGGGATCGAGGTGTGCTCTGTATCTGTTTGTAGCTATTAACCCATGCACAACTCTCCACTGAAGGTCTCCGGACCTTTTTTCAATGGGAGGCTTGTACAAGGCCCTCCAGCAACCCTTCGGGGAAGAGCCTGATCCGAATAGCTCTTGCCATTTTGACTCTTTAACTCCTCCTAAAGAGTGAGAGTGTGAAACTTTTACACAGGTGACGTACAGTGCTTTCTTCTCAGTTTTACTGAAAAAGTTCAGTTTGGGTGTCTTGAAGGTCAACAAAGACCCCTCCTTTTCTTCAAATATACCCACATCCGGAATTATTCTTAGTTCAGGAAAAGTTAAATCCATATCTTCATTTGTTGTTTCCACACTGCATTTAAAATCTGTTGATAGGCTCTCGAGAATTTCATTTATCAGTTTTTGTGTCCGACGAATTTATCTTATTCCAATCTTGGAAGCTAGAATTTCAGGAGTCATCCATCCATCTGAAGTTATTAAATGTCCAATGTTTACAACTTCAGCCTTTAAAAGATTCCTCATCGATGGTGATTTTAGGATCGCTGAGTCCACCATAGAATTGTGGATTAGGGGTTCCTCCCTTGACCAGTGACCACCCTCATCCGTGATGTCTCTTGTGATATTAGAAGTCCTCCAGGCTTTGAACACTGAGTGATAAAAGGAAGTTAATCCAGTCAAATCAACATGTTGAATGTCCAGAAGAAACAAGTGTTTATCCAGTCCCATCCCTCCTGCTCTTCTAAGGAGGGCAGAATCTGCTCCAGACCAGCTTACATCCAATCCTTAGAGAAATCTTTTTACTGTCTGTAGTCTGAAAGTCTTAATTCTGCTTTTTATATCCACTAGTCCATGTCCACCTTCTTGTCTGGGTAGAAACAAAGTTGATGCTTTTATTTAGTGGTTACCGGACCAAAAGAAGTCTGTCTGTTTTTGGACTTTTACAACCAAATCTTCAGGAGGTTCCAGAATGTTCATTTTGTGCCATAGCGTTGAGGCTACAAGGTTGTTGCAGACCAGGGCTCTTCCTCTATAGGATAACTGGGGTAGCAGCCAATGCCAGCAAGACAACCGAGCAAACACCTTCTCCACCAGGCCCTCCCAATTCTGGCTCTTATAATCCTCCCTTCCTAAAAACACCCCCAAATATTTTAACACAGATTTTCCCCATTTTAAATTACCTGGCAGAGCTGGAGTGTTATGGTCTAAACCACACCACATTGCATCAGTTTTTGCCCAGTTTACTTTTGCAGATGAAGCTTTACCATAACTTAATAACGACCCAACGAAAGACCCGTTACGGCATCACTTAATTCCGCAAAAGTTAATCCAGATTCCAGTGCTTGCTTATCTTCTTCATTTAAACAAGGAAGATCTTGTAGGAATCCATTTTATGTCGGAATGTCTGTCCTCAGGAGAGTATAAATGTGAACAGAAATTCACTGCTAGTCTACGCATTTCCACAGGTTCAGATGTACATTGTCCATTATCATTCTTCAGGTTATACATTTGGTTAACTTGCATACTCTTGCGTTCTAGATTGAACAAAAAGAGGTGGGACTGTCCATATCCTTCATTGATAAGAATCTTTTTCTCACAAGAGCTCCTTTAACCTTTTCATTTAATATAGAGCTCATTTTAATTTCTTCTCAGACCACTCATGTACATTGGAAGAAAGATCTTCTATCATATTTTTTCAATGGCAAGGATTTCTCTTTCAAGCCATTCCAGAGACCGTTTCAAACTAAAATTAGAGTGAGATGTATACTGCTGACAAAATTCCCTTATGTAAGCCTTACCAACTTCCCACCAAAGAATAACACTATCAAATCTTATTTTCTCTTTTTTCCAGGTCTCCCAAAAATGTTTAAAAGATTCACAAAAACTCCTTTCTTGTAACAATTTGACATTAAAATGCCAGTAAACACTTCTGTTTTTTCTTAGAATTCAAGTTACAGTCAATAGTGATTAATTTGTGATCAGTGAAGGATGTAGGGACAATAGCTGTATTAATAATTCTACTTTTCATACTATTTGATAAGTAGTCTATCCAGTCGTGCTGCTGAAATCCTCCCATCACTAGCCTTTACCCATGTATATTGTTTAACAGAGGGATTATTTTCTCTCCATATATCAGTAAGATTAGAGGTTTTAATAACATTTTCAAGTACTGTTGGTGACTGAAAATGGGGTTCTTCTCCATTTCAATCAAGCAAGGCATTACGTGTGCAGTTCCAGTCCCCAGCTAAGATAGTAAAACCATTACCTTGCTGTTGTCCTAAAAACACTTTCAATTTGTTAAAAAAATAATTCTCTCAGCTCCTATATTAGGTGCATATACACTCACAAATGTAAAGACAAGACCATTTTAATCAACCTTAACTGCTAAAAATCTTCCTGGTTCAATTTCCCTTTTTTCCCAAAACTTTGGCTTTTATAGAGGGAGAAAAGAGAATAGCAGTTCCTGCACTCAGGTTAGTACCATGTGTGAGCACACATTCATTCCTCCACCACAATCGCCAGTCAACCTCATTGTTTACATCACTATGAGTTTCTTGTAAGAAAATAACATCTAATTTCTGTAACTTGATGAATTCTATCGCTGTATCAGCTTTACTCTTATCCCTCATCCCATTAACATTTAGGGATCCCACGCGTAAGGTTTACATAAGAGGGAAAAAGATTAGAAAAAGAAAAATCAGAAAGATATGTGTATTAGCCATAGTAATTAGTTATATTTTCCTCTTTTTGGTTTCCCTTTCCCTGTCTTAGACTTTTTACGAATATCAGTTATATGTTTTTTTAACCTAAAACGTTTCTGTTGTGATAGCTCATCATTATTGCAACTTTTCCTTGCCCACATTACAGAAGAGATAAACTTATCCAGATCTGGGAAAAATTCACTCACTTCCGTGCTTCTACCTTTTGTCTCATCCAGGAAAGTATTAATTTGTGCCACAGTATACAATCCTTCTGTCTCTACTTTTGACATTTCTGACCCTTCAGACCAATGCCCATCATCTTTCACACTATCATCTGTGTACTGAGATAACCCATCCATATCATCCACCGAGCATTGCTCAGCTACTTGTATGCCAGTCTGAGATACACACTCATTTTCTTTTGCTTCCTAAACATCATCATTTTGAGTTATAACAAGCTCAGAACTGCATCCAGCCTGCTCACTACTGTCCACATCCACACCAGCATCGCTTTCACTCACCTCATTATTGTGCCTGTAGACCTCCCCTAACGGCCGTTTGTTTGGTTTCTTAGGTAGTTGTTTATCCTGTGCTGCTGCCGTATTATTCAATTCAATTCAAGTTTATTTGTATAGCGCTTTTTACAAAACAAATCGTTACAAAGCAACTTTACAGAAAATTATGTTTCTACAATATTTAGTAGTAGCTAGTAGTTTGTGCACATTTGACAGGATTTTAGAAAAAATAAAAATAATAATAATAATACAAGACGTAGTCAGCTAGACGATGAACTATCAATATTATTAATTAAGTTATTATATGATGCAGTCACACATTTAGCAATAATTGTTAGTTCTGTTTGTTGATTCAGGGTTAGCATCATCTGAGGTCCTCTGAGGGTCAGCATCATCTCTTCTCAGGTGTTCTGGATCCAGACTGGAGCTTGTGTAAATCCTAGTTACCACGGGATGTAAATCACAGAAACAAAATACAGACATCATTATCATAGCTGCTGATCCAACAAAGTAAAATTGGTTTAACCCAAGCTAATGCATAAGAATGCACCTTTGATCAGATGCAACTACATTCACAATTAAAAAGATACATTATTCGAATGCTTGGCGAAAGAGATGTGTTTTTAATCTAGATTTAAACAGAGAGAGTGTGTCTGAACCCCGAACATCATCAGGAAGGCTATTCCAGAGTTTGGGAGCCAAATGTGAGAAAGCTCTACCTCCTTTAGTGGACTTTGCTATCCTAGGAACGACCAAAAGTCCAGCGTTTTGTGACCTTAGGGTGCGTGATGGATTGTAACATGGTAGAAGGCTAGTTAGGTACGCAGGAGCTAAACCATTTAGGGCCTTATAAGTAATGATAATTTGTAACTGATACGGAACTTAATAGGTAGCCAGTGCAGAGACTGTAAAATTGGGGTAATATGGTCATATTTTCTTGACCTGGTAAGGACTCTAGCTGCTGCATTTTGGACGACCTGTAGCTTGTTTATTGACGAAGCAGGACAACCACCTAGAAGTGCATTACAATAGTCCAGTCAAGAGGTCATGAATGCATGAACTAGCTTTTCTGCATCAGAAACAGATAACATGTTTCGTAGCTTGGCAATGTTTCTAAGATGGAAGAATGCAGTTTTTGTAACATTGGAAATATGATTTTCAAAAGACAAATTGCTGTCTAATATAACACCCAGATTTCTGACTGTAGAGGAAGTAACAGTACATCCGTCTAGTTGCAGATTGTAATCTACAAGATTCTGTGTAGTGTTTTTTGGTCCAATAATTAGTATCTCTGTCTTATCTGAATTTAATTGGAGAAAATTATTTGTCATCCAATCTTTTACATTTTTAACACACTCTGTTAGCTTAGATAATTGGGAAGTTTCATCTGGTCTCGTTGAGATATATAGCGGAGTATCAATAGCATAACAGTGGAAGCTTATTCCATATTTTCTAATAATATTACCAAGGGGCAACATGTATATTGAAAATAGAAGGGGACCTAGGACGGATCCTTGTGGCACTCCATATTTTACTGATGATAAATGAGATGACTCCCCATTTAAGTAAACAAAATGGTAGCGATCGGACAGGTAGGATCTAAACCATCTTAGAGCCTGCCCTTGAATACCTGTATAGTTTTGTAATCGATCTATGAGTATGTCATGATCTATGGTGTCGAACGCAGCACTAAGATCAAGTAAGACTAGAAATGAGATGCAGCCTTGATCTGACGCAAGGAGCAGGTCATTTGTAATTTTAACAAGTGCAGTTTCTGTGCTATGGTGGGGCCTAAAACCTGACTGAAATTCTTCATACAGATCATTTTTATGCAGGAAGGTGCTCAATTGAGCAGACACAACTTTTTCAAAAATTTTTGAAATAAATGGAAGATTTGAAATAGGGCTATAATTTGCCAGTACACTAGGATCTAGTTTTGGTTTCTTAACAAGAGGCTTGATAACCGCCAGCTTGAATGGTTTTGGGACATGACCTAAAGATAACGATGAGTTAATGATATTGAGAAGCGGTTCTTCGGCTACAGGTAACAGCTCTTTCAGTAATTTAGTGGGTACAGGATCTAATAAACATGTTGTTGGTTTAGATACAGTGATAAGTTTATTTAGCTCTTCCTGTCCTATGGTTGTAAAGCACTGCAGTTTATCTTTGGGTGCGATGGATGAAACTGAAGTGTTCGATGCTGTAGAATCTACATTCGCTATTGTATTTCTAATGTTATCTATTTTATCAGTGAAGAAATTCATAAAGTCATTACTATTTAACGTTGGTGGAATATTTGAATCAGGTGGCGTCTGGTAATTTGTTAACTTAGCCACTGTGCTTATCCTCAGTATCACTGGTATCACTGTGATCAGCTGATCCGTTTTCAGTCGCATTAACAGGCAGCTGCTGCTCAACATCCGCTTTTTTATTAGGAAAGGAGAAGCGTTTGTGGCCTATATTTCCACAAGCAAAGCACTTTAGACTTTATACTTGCATACAGCATATATGATCCATCTCCATGACTTACACGGAACGAGATCTCTAATGTGTGCTCCGATGAAGTTAGAAACATTAACACTTGTCTCCTAAACGACAAAACGTGTTTGAGATCAGTAATTTTACATCCCAATGGTATGTTTCTGACAGGACTTGCGATTTTACCGTATCGGGTTAATTCTTTAACAATCCCCTCATTCGAGACAAAAGGCGGTACATTGGAAATAGTGTCTTTAGTTGCCGGAGCCGTTAAAGGAGTAACGGGCACAAACATTTCCTTAATCCATAATCCATTCTCAGTCACCTTGTTAACCAACTGCTCTGTTTTTAAAAACACGATGACTGCTTTGTTCATCCGCGATGCTGAGAGAATATTGTCGAAGCCTATAATTTCTCCCACCACCACAAGAACATCCTCCACGCTCACGCCAAGTTCAGGTACACACCTGCAGCCATTATGCAATGACAGGTGCGAGACTCCTTGACTAACTTCAGAGGTCATACCGTCACACGACAAAAGCCGCGAGCTGCTTTAAATACTCAATCTTAAAACAATTATTATTAAGACCAAAGAGGAAAAAAATAAGAAAACACTTTCAAAATGCTCAATTTACACACTCGCTCTAACGCCCCACTACACTCGTACATACGCACAGAGAGAGAGAGAGAGAGAGAGAGAGAGAATTTCATTGAACACATATTGATTTTTGGGTCATTAATAACTAATAGCACTTCCGGTCATCAGTTTTGGACACTACTGAATGGAATTCTGTCTCTTCTTGACGTTTACGAACAAAACTCTGGTTCAGTTCTTGTATCATCGATGTAATTTTATTGTGTTCACTTTTACCCATATTACATTATTTTGTTTTGGAGATGTTTCTTGTCAGAAATTAGTATTTTTTAAGTAGATGTTTCAAAAACAAATACAAATTTGTGATCACTAGCTTCAGAGTCTGTGATAAAACACCTGAACACCGTCTTTAAATGATGTGTTTCTGATGATAACCATGAAGGAGCTTAAGAATAATGAACAAACCTGATTGATGAATCTGTTTTCATCTGTTTTTCTTAAAGCAGACACTGGACTTGTCTTAGTCAATCAGGCGATGAACTGGAGAGACGCTCAGAGTTACTGCAGACAAAATCACATTGATCTGGTCATTGTGAGGAACCAGAACGAGAATCAACAGGTTCAGCAGTTCATTAGTGATAATCATTTATCAGGATCACAGATCTGGATCGGTCTGTTCAGAGACTCATGGCAGTGGTCAGATCAGAGTGACTCTTCATTCAGAGACTGGGACACTGGTGAACCTGATAATAATGGAGGAAATGAAAGCTGTACAGCTGTTAAACTGAATGCTCAGGGGAAATGGAATGACATCTCTTGCACCAATCAATATCCTTTTCTGTGCTATGAAGGTGAGTAGATCTTCACAACACACACTCCATCGGTTATGGTTTGGCAATGGAGGACCCAGATGCAGAATTAACAGGGAGAACAGTTTATAAACAAGAGTGAGAACTAGGGATGTGCACATCGATGCTGCAGTATCGATATATCGACACTCAGAAGCTTCTATTTTGTTATCGATATTTTCTGCAAAGTATCAATACTTAATTAAACAATGTTTTAAGCAGTGTGTGCAGGCCAATCAGGACGGTGTGTGTATGATATTAAAAGAAAAGGTCTCGCGGACGCGGTGGTATGACGTTAACACCGATTGGTGTATGCACCGATGTACCATTCACCATCACAACGGGACATGCATGGTCGTGACTTGCGCGAAAGATGACAGCAGTAGCGCCGCTCCCTATACGCAGAATACGCAGTCTGCGTAGGGCACCAACTCCCAGAGGGGGCACCATCCCAGTTGCTCAAAAAAAAAAAAAAAAAAAACACATACACTTTTAAAATTACTGTAAAACTTCAAATAATACCCGAGTCCCAAATAGACGCCGGTCTCTTTTAAATGCCTGGTGTGACGACAGGTTTGGGTAAATAAAGGCCGGTCTCAAATAGAGGCCTGGTCTGTTTTTTTTAGTAGTGGGTTGTATTTGATCTTCTCAAACCCGTCAGATCATCTGTTCTATGTTTTGATTAGATTTCACGTGACAGAAACAACAACAGTTCATGAACGACTCACTATGGCAACATAATAAAGAGGTTAACGAACTTTCTTTTAGTCTTCAGTTTTTCTTAATTCTCTCAATACCTCCGTGGAGACAAAATGTATTATTATTTATAAAGTATGATTTGACATTTTAAGCTGACAGTTTTCAAATTTGCCAAACAAAATTCAGGAGAAGCAGCGACATTTCTCGGTTGATACAAAGAGGGATGGATACGGAGCAGCTGAAAAATTCCTTTAAGGTATGCTTGCGCGCGCGTGTGTGTGTGTGTGTGTGTGTGTGTGTGTGTGTGTGTTCGAGGGAGAAAGAGGATGTAATATATTTCATTAACTTCGGGGTGTTATCCTTAGGTATGGACTGACAGTAGCTTCTGATAAAGGTGAGGATCACCTTATCCATTGTTTCAAAGAGGGAGAGCCGTGCGCATCTGGGCGAGAGCTGTGTTTAGTGCAAGCAAGGCAGGCAGAGTTAGCGGAGGCTGGAGAGGGAGAAGTGGAGGAGAGCAACGTGGAGGAGGAATTCGCCAATTAACTTGTAATTGAGGATCGCAGGGATGATGATAGTGATGAATAGAGTAATTTTCTATCACATGATTGCAGTTGTTTTACAGGGTAGCCTTCATTCTTTCTTGTTTTGGGCAACAAGTTCATATGCTCGATGGATTTTATCGGTAATATTGTTCTGCCCATTGCTGTCACATCGTTTCGTTTTTTTTTTTTTTTTATGCTGCCAATAATAGAAGATATTTCTTACACTAAATTATTTGTTAAACACATTTGTTTAGGGGTAAGTTAACTTGTATTGTTCCTCCCATCGCTGTCACATAGTTTCATTTTTTATCATAATTTTTTTTAAGCTGCCAATAGCCAAAGAAATTTCTTACATTAAATGATTTGTTAAACACATTCAAATTAATTATAAATAAAACGTAATATAATGTGGTAACCTCCTACTCTCATCTCAACACTAAATTAAAGGGGGGGTGAAATGCTCATTTTCACTCAATATCCTGTTAATCTTGAGTACCTATAGAGTAGTACTGCATCCTTCATAACTCCAGAAAGTCTTTAGTTTTATTATATTTATAAGAGAAAGATAGTCTGTACCGATTTTTCCCGGAAAAACACGAGCGCCTGGAGGCGTGCCGTGTGGGCGGAGCTAAAGAATCACAAGTAGGCTTTTGCGTTGAGAGCGTTTGGAAGCTGTGACACAGATCCAGAGGCTGAAATTTAACAAGAGCAGCATCAGCAAAGGCGTCTCTATGTGGTATGTACTGAAACTGTATATATTTGCTTAGCAGTTTTGGAAAATGACTAAGTTCCACTTTATGTCGTCTTTTTTTTTTTTAAGCTGTACATGTGGAAAGTGCAGTTTGATGACAACATCGCATGTTGTTTACTTGATGTGCTTACGCGCTGATAGCTAAGTTAACAACACAGAGATATTTGAAGCAGTTTTACTCACCGCATGTGGTTCCAACACACGATCGTGACCCTTTTTCGTTGGGACTGCATTATCCTTAAGAAATAAACGATGTGCAATCCGAAATGCAGGGAACAAACAAAAACACTTGCACAACTCCGTTGATGCTCTGTAAAAATAAACTCCATCCACTGGTCCCTTAATGCTGTTTCTCTTTTGGTAATCTGTGCAGGGTTGTCTTGCCCTGGCAACCAAAAACACACTTCTTTTGTGACTTTTCGTGACGCTCTCGCTCTGATCAGGCTGTGCTCAGCCTCTCAGTGCTCTGCTATACGGGAGCGCGCGCTCTTCCGGCAGAAGTGCCCTTAGGATCCATATAAGGAAATTCCGCTCCATCGAACGTCACACAGAGCCATACTCGAAAAAAACTTTCCGAAACTTGTGACAAACAGGAAGAGGTTTTTTTGGAACAAAAATACTCCTTCAAACGTACAACTTAATTTTTGAAACTTTGTCCATGTTTAGCATGGGAATCCAACTCTTTAACGGTGTAAAAAACTCAATATGCATGAAATAGCATTTCACCCCCCCTTTAAAGGCCTGTCTCTTATAGATGCCTGTCTCAAATACAAGCCGGTGCAGTTCGGCGATTTGGGTAAATAGAAGCCCGGGCTATTATTTGAAGTTTTACAGTATAAGCAGTATCGGTATCATTTACCATGGAAAAAATGTGGTATCACCCATCCCTAGTGAGAACACAAACAGATGAGGCAGGAAGACAGTCCACACAATAGGGCAGACACACGACAGAAGAACAGGCTGGTTGGATAGAGGTAACTCCAGACTCTGTGGCAAAAGGAGACCTGGTAGCAGCTCAAGGAAATACAGGCTTGACCCTGTTGATGGGAACTCTTGAAGCACCAAAAAATCTGTCAGGTCAGAAGAACCAGTGACCAGGGAGGACCAACACAGACAATACAAGAGGAGAGACCAGAGATGGACAGATCAAAAGCAAACGTGCAAACCAATGCCTAGGGAGAAAAGAAAACTTAAAAGAAGAAACAAATAAAATGCTAAAAAAAAAAAAACTGGACCTAAATGAAAACAAAAGGATAACGATTGGAAGCAGCTAGGAATAACTAGAAATACAAAAAAAAACCTTTGCTGAAAAAAAAAATATAAAAAAAAAACCTAAACCACAAAGACTGGAACTATACTACAGACGGAAACAAACAAAAACTACAAAAACAAGAGAGAACTAGACAAGATGCAATATACTGAATAAAGAGTATAAAAAGACTAAATATGCAAGCAAGAGACTGCACACACAAAACAAACCAGCAAAGACCAGAGGGAAATGAGCACAATATAAAGGGAGCAGAGCACATAAGGATCAGGTGAACAATTAGACAAACAAGGACTAAACAAGGGGGCTTTGTGATTGAAAATCAGGAGGCAGGACAAGAGGAGGACACGGCCAACATAAACAAATACACAACCATGTGCTCAGGCACAAAATAAACAGAGACACATTAAACAAAGATAGGTCAGACACTGTTGATGGCAGGGCAGGATTCTGACATCACCTCCAGGTCTCTTAAAGTTCACTCAGAATCAGAAAGAGCTTTATTGCCAAGTATGCTTACGCATACAAGGAATTTGTTTTAGTGACATAAGCTTCCAGTACACAGAGACAACAACACACAGACAAAAAAAAATAAAAAATAAAAATTACAGATTGGCAAATAAATAAGTGTATAAACAATTGTGCTATAAATGATAATGGAATAGGATTGAGTGAGATGCAGAAATGTTCTAGGATGGAGTGTTAACAAATAAATATAAGGATATTGCACGTTTATAAGCATAAGTAGGGAACATTTAACTGTTCATGAGGTAGATTGCCTGGGGGAAGAAACTGTTCTTGTGCCTTGCTGTTCTGGTATTTGCGGCTCTGAGGTGCCAACCAGATGGCAAAAGTTCAAAGATGGGGTGACTTGGATGTGAGGGATCCAGAGTGATTTTCTGAGCCCTTTTCCTCACTCAGGCTTTATACAGTTCTTGAAGGGTGGGCAGGGGAGCACCAATAATCCTTTAAGCAGTCCGAAAAGTTCTCTGTAGTCTTCTGATGTCTGATTTTGTTGCTGAACCAAACCAGACAGTTATTGAGGTACACAGTACAGACTCAATGACGGCTGAGTAGAACTGTTTCAGAAGCTCCTGTGGCAAGTTAAACTTCCTCGGCTGGCGAAGGAAGTACAACCTCTGCTGGGCCTTTTTCACAATGGAGTCAATGTGATTGTCCCACTTCAGGACCTGAGAGATGGTGGTTCCAGTCACAGGTCTGTTCATGATAGTGAGTGGGGAAAGTGCAGGGGGATTTCTCCTAAAGTCCACGATAATCTCCACTGTTTTGAGCGTGCTCAGCTCCAGGTTGTTAAGACTGAACCAAACAGCCAGCTGCTCAACCTCTTGTCTGTAAGCAGACTCATCACCGTCCTGGAAGAGGCTGATGACTGTAGTGTCGTCTACAAACTTTAGGAGCTTGACAGAGGGGTCTTTAGAGGTGCAGTCGTTGGTGTACAGGGAGAAGAGCAGAGGGGAGAGAACACATCCCTGAGGGGCACCAGTGTTGGTGGACCAGCTGTTTGATGTGAATTTCCCCAGTCTCACTAACTGTTGCCTATCTGTCAGAAAGCTGGTGATCCACTGACAGATAGAGCTAGGAACAGAGAGCTGGGTCAGTTTGGTCTGAAGGGCTGTTGGGATGATGGTGTTGAAAGCCGAACTAAAGTCCACAAACAGGATCCTCACATAAGTCCCTGTTTTGTCCAGATGTTGCAGGATGAAGTGCAACCCCATGTTGATTGCATCATCCACGGACCTGTTTGCTCGGTAAGCAAACTGCAGGGGGTCCAATAAGGGTCCAGTGACGTCCTTCAGATAAGCCAGAACCAGTTTTTCAAATGACTTCATGACGACAGATGTTAGAGCCACAGGCCTGTAGTCGTTAAGTAATGTTATCTTGGGTTTCTTTGGGATGGGGATGATGGTGGAGCATTTGAAGTAGGAAGGCACTTCACACAACTCCAGGGATCTGTGAAAAGATGGGGGCCAGCTGGTCAGCACAGATTTTCAGACAAGCTGGTGTAACACGATCTGGGCCTGGTGCTTTTCTTCTTTTGTTCTTCTTGAAGACCTGGCGCACATCATCTTCACAGATTTGAAGAGCAGAAGGTATGTAGAGGGGGATTGCAGGATGTGTTAATGGTTGTGTAGGGAGATGGTCAGAATGGGTGTTGGGGGTTTCAAATCTGCAATAAAACTCATTCAGGTCGTTAGCAAGTTGTTGATTAGCCTCAGTGCAGTGGGATGGTGTCGTAGTTCGTGATGGCTCTCAGACCTCTCCAAACTGAAGCCGAGTCGTTGGAAGTAAACTGGTCTTCCAACTTTTTAGCGTAGGTCTTTTTAGCCACTCTGATCTCTTTGTTCAGTGTGTTCCTGGCCTGATTGTACAAGACCCTGTCCCCATTTGTGTAGGCATCCTCTTTGGCCTGATGAAGATGTCTGAGTTTTACTGTAAACCATGGCTTATCATTGTTGAATGTTAAATAAGTCCTGGTAGGAATGCATACATCCTCACAGAAACTAATATAGGATGTTACAGTCTCTGTGAGTTCGTCCAGATCGGTGGTAGCAGCTTCAAAAACACTCCAATCAGTGATGTCAAAACAAGATTGTGAATCCTGCTCTGTTTCGCAGGTCCATCTCTTCACAGTCCTTACTACAGGTTTAGCAGATTTAAGTTTCTGCTTGTAGGATGGTATAAGATTAACCAGACAGTGATCAGAACGTCCCAAAGCTGCTCGTGGAACAGAGTTATATGCATCCTTTATTGTGGTGTAACAGTGATCCAATATATTACTGTCTCTGGTGGGACATGTAACATGCTGTCTGTATTTTGGCAGTTCACGGGAAAGATTGGCTTTATTAAAGTCCCCAAGAATGATTAAAACAGAGTCCGGGTTTTGTTGTTCAGTCTCTGTGATCTGATCAGTGAGTTTCTGAAAAGCCAGGCTTACTTGTGCTTGCGGAGGAATGTAACCACTAACCAGAATGAACGAGTGAAACTCCCGCGGTGAATAGAACGGCTTCTAGGTAAGGACAGCACATCTTCTTTAACACCGTTACATCTCTACACCACCGTTCATTGATGTAAAAGCATGTCCCGCCGCTGCGCGATTTCCCCATTGATTCTGATTCGCGATCCGCTCTGAACAGCTGAAAGCCCAGCAGATGGAGCGCACTGTCCGGTATGGTGTCATTCAGCCAGGTTTCCGTGAAACACAGAGCAGCAGAGTGTGAGAAATCCTTATTTGTCCGAGAGAGGAGAAGGAGTTTGTCTGTTTTGTTGGGTAGAGAGCGGAGATTTGCCAGATGGATGCAAGGCAACGGCGTTCGAAATCCGCGCTTCCTGAGTCTGACGAGCGCTCCCGCTCGCTCCCCCCGTCTCCGCGTCCTGAAGCGTTTGATCAGCGCAGCCGCTCCTCCGATAACAACGTTCAGTAAAACGTCTGAATAATTTAAATCCGGTAAAAGATCTTGTGGTGTGTTCTGCCGATTGTTCAGCAGTTCATCCCTGGTGAAACTGATCATGTTAAACAAAAAACAGGAAAAACGAACAAAAACAGTACAAACACTGGAGAGCCAAGCACTGAAGCAGCCATGCGCGGCGCCATCGAGTTCTGACTCTACATGTCTGACATGACAAATTCATCCACAGTGTTTGTTCTGCATGTTGTTTTTGATCAGTCTCTCTCTAGTTTTTGCTTGTGCTTGGTTTCATCTACAGATCCTGAAATGATTGTGATCAGAGAGAATTTGACGTGGTCTGAAGCTCTGAGATACTGCAGACAGAATCATGTGGATCTGGTCTCGGTTCATTCAGAAGAGATGCAGCGTCGTGTGATGAACGAGGTTAAACGTGCGTCTACTGCGGAGGTGTGGTTGGGTTTACGTCACTCCTGTATTTTGGGCATCTGGTTCTGGGTGAGTGAAGATACCGTGTGCTATCAGAACTGGGCTCCAGGGAACGGCACATCTGAGGAGGACTGTGAACACACAGTGAGATCTGGAGCAGTTCAGTCTGGAGGAGATCAGCGCTGGATCAGCCTTCCTGAGACTCACAAACTCAACTTCATCTGCACAACTTATGAAGAGTAAAGAACATGTGAATGCCTGTATGTTTATTTCGTTTATCTTCCTCTTTCCAGGTGTGAAGGTTAAATTGGTGTACTATTTTTCTACAGAAAATTTTATATACATAGTTAATACAATCTTTCAGTAATCTATTACTGAGCTGTGAAGTGTAGATGGTCTGGATTTCTCCAGGTGGATCAGTGTAGGTGGTGTTTGGTTAAGGGCTTAGAGTTAGAACTGCTGTTTTTAATGTGTTTGCCTTTACAAACTTTTTCCAAAATGTACTTTTGTGTTGTTCAGTAATGGCAGAATTTTGAGACATTCATCTGCCAGTTTAATTTTATTAGGGGTCCATAAGCACATCATGTTTATATCATTAGATAAATTGTTGTAATGTTTTCTTTTAGTTTTATAATGAGAAAATGTGTTATCATCAAAGTAAAATTAAATTAATCAATGTGACGGAAGTGTATAATATGTTTTTTATGTGTTTTGAGGTTTTTTTTTATTTATTTTTGGGTATGATGGTGTGGCTACTTCTCTCTTATACTTAAATATTTTAAGCATTATACATGTACAGTAACTTTAGTAAATACTTTTGGACTGAGATTGTGTGAGCTCTGTGTTTCTCAGCAGAATTATTTCAGGGATATTGTTAGAAAGGAAGAGGTAAAGGTAGGGTATACAATATCTTGTGTTTGGCTCCCTGAACTCAGGATCGAAGCTTGATCTGACAGATGATGATCACTATCATGGTACAAACAAAGCCTAGTTGGATTGGTTTGGTTTTGTCAACTCAAAACTAATCCCATAACCATACATTTGTTCAACTCCCATCATGGTTATGGGCCTGGTGTCTGAAAACTCGTCCACATCTGTTTTAATCTTACTTTTAGGGCAGAATCTAAAACACAAAAAGGTTTTGTTGGTGTCTGAACCCCTGAATATTAAAAAAAAATAATATACATGTATGACTTAATAGTTCATGTTTAAGTTCATATCTGTTTCAGGGTTTGACACCGAAACACTTTGTTATCCACTGATGTCATGAGCGGGCAGTAACAGAAAACACAAATGAGGAGAGATAAGATAAAGTTAACATTTAAACACAGACCAGGATGTCAATATCTTGTTGTTGAATTATCCTTGAATACTGGCAGCTTTCATAAAACTCTAATAGCATTTTCTGTACTCTAAACATTCAGACATTCATGCGTTGAAAGGAGGGTGTAAAAGACTTACCTAGTTGTCTAATCTTATTCACTTCAACACAAATACAGTGCACTGAAAACAAACACCAGATGATTTCTATGTATGGCACCATTTTGGTCACTTTTGTAATCAAGCCTTTGGAAGGATATTCCGGACATTTTTTAAAAGGAATTGTAGATTGTACTTTTCATATGTGGATACAAAATTGTGACATAATCCAAACGCAAATTTAAAATGAAAAAGCAAACTCAATTTGCAAAAGTATTTCCCATATGTTATGAGTTATATTTAAATAGCAATATTTATTACCAATAGGGCTGCACAATATTGGAAAAAAATATTGGAATATATATATTTTTTTCTGTGATATATTTTGTGATGTGTATGTAACCCTCCTCCTCAATTTCACTTTTTAGGGATTTATCATGTGCATGGGGAAATGAATTGATGATGGATTACTAGAATATAAAATCAGAATGTATACACAGAAAACAAGACCTTTGGGTATTTGACTCTGGCTAGAGTGTAGAGAGGCCTGGTTAGCTTAAATATAGCTATACTGCATTTGCTTTTGTTTTTTTTTTTCTTGTGAGCATAAAACTCCCATGCACATGCACTTAATTTGCCAAATAAATAAATAAATAAAAATAAAAGAATCACACCAATCGAACACAATTAAATATCAGACCACAAAGATTGAATGTTCAACTCAAAATGTATTTATATAAATTTTCAGAAACATGTGAATTTCCCTTTCAACAGGTCCTTATTATCAAATAAAATAACTGAACATTACCCCGGGGTTTTTTTTTTTTCTACTTATAAGGCTCAGTTTTGTGGTACCACAACGATGGCGCGCTTGTTGGAGCTCGGGTGAAATATTTCCAAAGGATATAGTCTTTACTCACAGTTCCTTGGTAAAACAGTTAGATTATTGTGCCCGTCTGTCCAAACCGTTCTGTCCCGTGGTAAGATACGCAATGAAGCTGTCCTGAACCTCCGTCCCGTCCGTGTGCAAACACAAGACACCTCCGGAATCAGCGCGAATCATGAGCACATCTCTTACAGCCACATGTATGGCTGCATCCGACGCACATGGCTATGCAGTAACAGTTCGCACATGGCTATGGCGTTAGCTCTTCAGTAGAGTCTCTGTGGCCGATTTTACCAGCTCCAAAACAAAGCTCAATCTCCCGTTTTAACAGGGTAACACAATGACAATAAATAAATCCCCTGGCTCTTAACTTTGATTAACAGTAATCAATCGTGCAGAACTTGCAATTAGCTCATAGCTCTCCCAATTTTTTTTCATCCCCCCTTTCCGTCTCTCCCCGGTTTCTTTTGTCCCGCCCCCCTCAAAAATCCGGTAGGTTGCCAAACTGCTCTCTGGATGGCACTGATTGGATAATAAACAAACTGACACCTAGCCACCCAATGCAAAATAAAATGACAGAGGGTTCAAAGGTTAATCACAACAGAGGATATTTCAACCCCTTACAATTGTATAACTCAATAAATATGAATTAATATCAAATACTTGTAACAAACAAACAAACAAAAAAAATATTACACACCAAGAACAATTGAACTGGCCCAGTTCTGTTAACAGAACACAATAAACAATATGTAAATTTTGCAGGGTGCTACATGTATAAATTCAGGAATATTACTCTTGAATCCATTGACGCCAGAACAATTAACAGAGACACACTACTGCAACACTGTATACACTGTAATCAGTGAGTAAAATTTGAGAAATGTAAATAACATCAAGTAAAAAAACATCAAGAAGGACAAAATAGTGAAATAAAGCAACTGAAGTTATCAACCTGGTACAACAAATAAATATTTAATTCTAAGAACAATTGCCTTGAATGCGCAGCAAAAGACAACTTGCAAAAAAGTAGATCTGTAGGTCCAGTGCAGAGGTTGTGGAACATGCAGGCTCACATAATCAGCATGACCACCACATCCAGCCTGGTGTTTTGCAGATCTCTCATTCTCCTCCACTTGCATTTGATCCTGCCAAAAGATTACAGTACATGAAGTCAGCTCACACACCAGGAAACAGGAGATAGGCTCTGCATTATGGGCAGTTACTTACCTGCCAAAAGCTTGTTCCACCACAACATGTCCTTTGCAGATCTGTGTGTTCCCGTGCTGATCCTGGGTGGTCAGGGCACCATTGTCCCACTTTGGTGTGATAATAAATGGGTATTTGCGACTAGAATGAGCAAACTGATACACCAATTTCAGGACTAATTAGGACCTTTCTGTCAAGACTGCAGCTGTGCACAGAGCCTATACAGGGGGTAGTGCAAAATAATTTGTTTACTCTAGAAGACTGACATTGGTAGAAGAGGAGAAAGACAGACCAATACAATTGTGGGTTTAAGCTAAATGTTCTTATCCGGCCTATACAGAGGGTACTAAAAATTACAAACTTGTATACACATAGCATCAGTCTTCTCCAAGATGCTACAAAATACTCACCTCCCCATCTTTTCTGCCCATCTCGCGAAGAAGGTGGATTTCCTGAGGATCCTGGAGTCATGTACCCTGCCTGAATATCAGAAGTGGTTAATTGCTGCGTATGCTATGCCCTTTACGGAATGTGCTTGTGGTATATTGGTGCATGACAGTTACAGAATTCAATAAAAAATTACCTGGTTCTCCTACAAAGATGTTCCGAAACCTCCCTTTTCCATCCACAATACCCTGGAGGACTACAGAAAAGTAGCCTTTTCTATTCAGGCAGTCCCCTCCTCTGACAGGTGGCCACTGTATTTGTATGTGGCATCCATGTATGACACCTGCAATACACAATAACAATGCACCGTTTATGACAGATATACAGTTTGACTAGTGGTCTTTTTTGATTGACTATATATTAATTGTATATATTAAAGGGATAGTTCACCCAAAAATGAAAATTATGTCATTAATATCTCACCCTCATGTCGTTCCAAACCAGTGAGACCTCCATTCATCTTTGGAACACAGTTTAAGATATTTTAGATTTAGTCCGAGAGCTCTCAGTCCCTCCATAGAAACTGTGTGTACGGTGTACTGTCCATGTCCAGAAAGGTAAGAAAAACATCATCAAAGTAGTCCATGTGACATCAGAGGGTCAGTTAGAATTTTTTGAAGCATTGAAAATACATTTTGGTCCAAAAATAGCAAAAACAACGACTTTATTCAGCATTGTCTTCTCTTCCGTGTCTGTTGTGAGAGAGAGTTCAAATCAAAACAGTCTGGATATCCAGTTCGCGAACGAATCATTCAGTTCACCAAATCGAACTGAATCGTTTTAAACAGTTCGCATCTCTAATACGCATTACTCCACAAATGTCACATGGACCTCTGATGTCACATGGACTACTTTGATGATGTTTTTCTTACCTTTCTGGACATGGACAGTATACCGTACACAGCTTCAATGGAGGGACAGAAAGCTCTCGGACTAAGTCTAAAATATCTTAAACTGTGTTCTGAATATAAACGGAGGTTTTACGGGTTTGAAACAACATGAGGGTAAGTTATTAATTACATAAATTTGCTATCTGGGTGAACTAACCCTTTAAGTTCAGCTGATTTATATTTTGGGGAAAAATTGCATGATTGGAACGGTGACTCTATTGAAGGAAATAAATAATTAAATCAAATTAGCACTGTTAAAAAATAAGAAATAAACTGTTGACTAATTGATGCTAATTAGATAAAATGAATAAACAGTTTAACCAAACTTATTTTACCTGGAAGAAATACAATTCTGACATTTTTGTGTGTAAAGTCTGTCAGAAATATCTCTACTGTGTACCTGATGGCAGCTGTCACACACTGTCGCTAGGCAACAGGAGCGGTAGGCGGGAACAGCTAGTGATATAAAGAGGAAATCTTCATAGACCATAATCTCATTTAACAACAGTCACTTTCACCTTCGTGGACTTTGAAGGCTGCAGCCTCTGAATTGGGACGCAGTTACAGTGTAACTTTCCTGTTTTTGCAATAAAACGGATATATTAGACTGAATGAAATGTAAATAAATACAATAACACTCACTGTTTATCCCAATGTTTCACATCAGAGATGCAAATATTGTCCAGGCTGAATGTCTAAATTTGGTCTGGACATAAACAAATGAATGAGGATGTGTTTATATGCAAACATAAGCATCTTTTATCTGAGATCTAAGTCGTGCCTGCAAAATTAGCAGAAAGAACTATATTCCAAACACTGTGGGCACAAGCTACTCTCCTCAAGACTTCAAGGACACCAAAGTGCACCTTTACAAACACAAAGGAAACAGACAGATGTGTTATAACCACCAAGGAATCTCAGGAAAAATCCTTGCAAGAATCCTCCTGAACGTCTCACTGTACTTAGAGCAGGGTTTACTCACTAAGAGTCAGTGTGACCTCAGGAGACAACGAGTAACAGTAAACATGATATCTGCTGTAACGGATATGCAGGTCATCGATTCAAGGTGTCTGAACTAATGAATCTAAAACAATGCAAACCCAACGCTTGTAGATTTTGAATTCAGGCATATAAACCCAACTCTTTCTAAATCAAATGCCTGGCCTGGCGCCAGCCTGGCTGGATTTAAATTATTTACGACACTGGACGAGACATTCCAAAGTCACGTGAGCAGCCTCAAAGGAGAAACGACCACATTCTTAAACACACACACACACACACAAACTTTTCTTTAAACTCTTTATGTAAGTCCTTAATGATATGTATTTTGAATATGTTTGTGCCTTGCATAAAATGGTTAATCCTTGTTATGCGAGGATTATAATTTGCTGACTTGTAAATTGGAAATGTTTGTCCTAATTTTAATGTTCTCAAATAGAATCATGAGTTGTAACCCTACCCCTGACCAGCTCATAAAACTTTATGATTCCACTGGGAAACAGGACAGGAAAAACCAGCCCACTGGCACCTTCTCTCAATGTATTCTAAACTGGTACCTTTTCTCAATGTATTCTAATGTATTAAGTATTGCTTTTTGGTGCATTAGATGTTTTCCATAATAAAAAATTGGAGTATCCACAATTTTATTGTGTGTTAATCTTTAAATGCGTGTAATTCTGCATATGAATGTAACGTCGTGTTTTTATCAGTTATATATGTACTTTTCGGTGTCTTTGGAATTGTCATGGTGTGACCCAACTATCCACCTATATGCAAGGTGTGTAAAATGTATTAATCTGGAATTACGAACTTGCTGGAATATCACTGCTGAAATCTTATAAGCCAGAACTTATAAGAGTGGGTGTTTCCCAAGAGACAAAGGAACATTTTCCCGCTTCAGATCACGGACGTTCATTGGTTGTTCACGCGAACAGAGGCGTGAACCATTCGAGCTATAAGAGCTGACCCAGGAAGTTCCTCCCCCTCTTCTGCTCTCTTCGTCTTCTTTGGCGCTTTGACCCCGCTCGTCCTTCTTCGCGGCCTTGGTCCGCTCTCCTATTGTCTGGTCCCTCTCAGCACGGCGACTGAGAGAACAGCCATTCTCATGGCTCCTTCGGGAGCTTTCATCTCCGTTGTTTTTGTTTCTTTTCCTTACTAAGTTTATTCACCTATTCGCCTCTCCACACGAGGAAGACGAATTCTGAAACATTGCTTTGTTGGACCTTTCATATATCGCGAGATTCCGCAGCAGCCCCGGAAGACACGAAAGGACAAAGAACCACGCTCACGCTGTTCACACGCACGCTGGTCTGGTGAGTCTCAAAAGACCACGCTCACACGCATGCTGGACCCATGCAAATATCATTCTCTATGAATATTCAAATGCTGCTTAAAGTTTGTCTATCACCTTTTCAAGGTGTTTTGATCTCTCACCTCTCTCAATCATTCTCTCTCTCTCTCTCTCTCTCTCTCTCTCTTTCTCTCTCTCTCCCTCATTTGGATTCCGTTATATCTTGTACAAAGTTTACTGTCTGTATTGTCGTGCGCGTATTTACTCTGTGTGATTTGTAGTTTGATATATTATTAGTTCAAATATAAAAAAAACAATATATATTCATGATTGCCTCTAAACCGCTCACATTACGAGTCAATGAAATGTCTGATCTTTAGCTACAAGCTCTTTACTGTTTATTAACAAAATTTCATAATGATAGGACAATATTTTCATGTCCAGAGAATATTTTTTCCTTGAATTATAAGAATTGATAACTTTATTGAAAATTGATAAGTTAATCTTACGGCCGTTTGCTGGACAAACCACTGTTTGAGTTGCAGTAATTTACAGTAAGATATATCACTATATATATATATATATCCGACGGGTAAATATCTGTAAGGCTGCTGGTCCCGATGGCATCCTAAGCCTTAATGCTCAGAGCATCCACAGTCCAACTAGCCGGTGTTTTCACAGAAATTTTCAACTTCTCCCTCTGTCTGTCTGTGGTTCCCTCATGCTTCAAAAAACATTCTCACTCCCAGCTCGTCAGATATTTACACTTCGTCAGGACCCCTCTGCATCACTTTCCGATACACAGGATCAGAGATGTATAGTAACGAAGTAGAACTACTTCACTACTGTACTTAAGTACTAAAAGGCGGTATCTGTACTTTACTAGAGTATTATTTTTTTCTCCTACTTCCACTTTTACTTCGGTACATATTTTCGCTGAGTTTAATACTTTTACTCCGATATTTTTTTTTATGTGCTGCATCGTTACTCGTTACAATTATGATGTTACGAATCATTCCATTACAAACCACTGCCAGAACTGTAGATGGCAGTTTGATGAAGCTGGCACATCATTGAGCGAATCAAGCGATTAAGAAGACTGCGCATGCTGACTGAACTGCTGTCTGTGAAGAGAGAAATGAACACCGAACCGAGCCAGATAATGACTCGTTCACGAGTCAAGAACCGGTTGCATCGGTTTTCGGATGACCAGTAACGTTAGTTCTTTCTGACAGTTCGATTCAGTAAACCAGTTGAAGAAAACAGTTCACCGATTCTTTTGCGCTCGATGCAATGGCGTCATTGGCGTTGACTGCACATTGGCTCATAACATTAAGAATCAGTTCAGAATCAATCACCAAAAGAATCAGTTCGGTTCCAGACGCTCTGTGTGTCGGTTTGCTTCACGCTAAATCACACATGCGCAGTATCATCAGCTCATCAGTTCACGAATCGGACGCGTCTGACAGAAACGGTTCTTGACTCGTGAACGAGTCATTATCTGGCTCGGCTCGGTGTTCATCTTCAGTTCTCTCTTCACAGCAGTTCAGTCAGTGTACTGTTTGAGTCAATGAATTACTCCGGGATATTGGTTTGTTTTAACTCAGAGGGAGTGTCAGACACATTAAACAAGTTAAGCTTAATTCATCTGTGGATTAATGCGTATTGGAGACGCGAACTGTTTAAAACGATTCAGTTCGATTTGGTGAACTGTTTCAAAAAGATCCGGTTACATCGAATGATTCGTTCGCGAACCAGATATCACAAACTGCTTTGTTTTTAACTGTCTTACAACAGACACGGAAGAGAAGACAATGCTGAATAAAGTCGTAGTTTTTGCTATTTTTTGACCAAAATGTATTTTCGATGCTTCAAAAAATTCTAAATGACCCTCTGATGTCTTACGGGTTTGAAACAACACAAGGGTAAGTTATCAATGACATCATTTTGCAAATTGGGCTAACTAACCCTAGTAACCTTTTTTGTTTACAAGAAGTTACAGTCAAAGGAATTGTGATTGTCCTTTAGGTTAATCATTTGAAATAGTAAAAACAATATGTTCAAACTTTTGACTATTTTCTTTAATAGCTACATAACACAATACTTCTACTTTTACTTTCAGTACTTGAGTAGTAAATTTTAAAATAGACTACTTGCAATACTTAAGTACAAAAAATGTTGAATACTTTAGTACTTCTACTTAAGTGTGGTGCTTAAAGAGCACTTCTACTTCTACTCAAGTCACTTTTTTGATAGGGCACTTGTACTTTTACTCAAGTATGGTTCTATAGTACTTTATACATCTCTGCACAGGATACACCTCTAGGTCATTTTTTTATGTGCAGGTTCTCCATTAGTTTAGATAAAAATCCTTGGCATCAACATGCCGATGTGAAAGGCACTGGGAATTTTATTGTCATGACTAACTTTCGTAATATATATTGTGTAATAATATTGCCATCATTGCATATATGTTTAAGTGTAATTTTTCATGTAAATAGTCTTAACGGTTTTATTAACGTCATTTTTTGCAAATACTTGTGACTGCACTTTTATTTTCCTGTCTTACTTTATATTGTTCAGAAGTTACAGGTTTAGGGTAAAGCAGGGGTTTTATTCCAGTCAAAGTATAAATTTGTAGACAAATTATTATTATTAATTTTAAATACATGCAAACCATTAAACTAAGACAAACAACTGGAAAGAATTGAGGACCCTGCATGTCAAAAAGTGATGCTAAAAGGATACCCCTGCCCTGAGCATTGAAAATGATGCTAAAGGGGTATGTTGAGCGTCAAATCGTGATGTCAAAGGGTCCTGACCAACTGTCAGTGAGTTAGGAGTGATAATGTGTTGTGTAAGCAGGTTCTACAGTAAACATTTGTTTATTACAACTTCAAGGCACTGGACCTATTGAGACACATTTACAATCAAAATTTTCTGCAATAAAACAAAACAAACAAACTAATGAATAAGACTGAATGACATGTAATCAAATGTGACTAAAATAATAACACTCATTGTTTATGCTTCAGTTTCACGTCAGTGATGTAAATACTGTCCATCCTAAATGTCTAAATGTGCTGTGGACATAAACAAATGAATGAGGATGTGTTAACATGCAAACATATTCATGTTTCATAAACAAGAAAAAAAAATACAATAAACGGCAGGAGTAGGAAACAAAACTATTAGAATTTTGAGATGAAATCTAAATCTTTGGATTCCATTCAATCACAGTCTAGTATCTAGATTGAGTATCAAGACAGAGAACATCAGACACATTTCTCCTGAAACAGAAGTAGATGATGGTATTTTATTTTGGATGATGAGAGTCTTTTCTAACATTATAAATGGACGTCAGGGTAATAAATACACAATATGAGCAGATTAATGGAGACTGGTCTCTGTTGTACCGTGGCCGGGAAGTGCAAAACAACATTACAAAGTGTGAAACACTTTTACAAAGCTTGAGACAAATTTACATGTTGGAATACATTTTTACCAATCATAAAACACAATTACATGGGGAAAACACTTTTACCAAGGACGAAACAAATTTACATTTTAGAAAAAAAAATTAACAAGACGCAAAACACTTTTACCAGTCCCGAAACAAATTTACAATGACAGATTCTTCACGGAAAGGGAATGTACCACACACCGGAAGTGACGCGGTGAAAGGTGTTGTTGTTGTTAACGAGCGCGGTAAATTCGTGTTCTGGCTTAACGTTTATGGTGATCGAACATGGACTGCGAACGAAGGATGTTTTGCCCGTTTTGTGGCAAACAAATGAGCAATTTAACGCGGTTTTGCTTTGCGTGTGGTCGGTGTTTGGAGTTCCTTAAGGACGCGGACCAGACGGAAACACCGGGGACGTCTCGACAGCCGGACAGTGCTAAGCAAAGTAAGTTGTTATTTGTTTGTTTTTTAGTGTAGCAAAATGCTAGTTATCTGAGGCAATGTGAATAAAAATCAGTAATGCTAATGATAATTTTTTGAGATGTTTTGAAACGGAACTCTGTCAATTTCAGCAGAACAACCATGCCCATCATATAGACAGTTCATGGAGTACAGAAGCTCGAAGTCAAAAGAACGGCAGTCTTTTAACTATGGGCCAAAAGGAAGATTTAAGCCTAAAGAAAGAAAACACGTCCAGGTAAATTGTACTGACGGTCCTATACAATTTTGCAATGCTCTATATGTATTTGTGTATTTTTATATTACCTATGTATACATTAATTATATATCTTTGTTATTTTACTAGATAAATGTAGGATTGATGGTGCCACATGAAACTGATGGAACCGATTTAAAACCTCTAAGAGGAAAAACACTCCCGTTATTTACAGACCCGGAGGTAGCAGCACCTGAACTACTGAAACAAGCTGTACAGAAAATGAGAACATTTAACAAGGACATGCACGAAGGACCTTACGTCCTTTTGTATCCAGACTGCTCAGAGGTGGTCCATGTGCCTGGGTCAGAAAGGCCATTCAAATTGGCAGAATATAAAAAGGAGATAGGAAAGGCATATTCCAGGATCACTTTTTTCATTTGCCTAGAAAAACACTATAAAAGAGGTTAGTGGATCTCATAATTCAATATTTTTACATATTTTGATACTCTGCTGGACGATAGATAATGTTTGTTTGGTTTTATTTTTTTTCAGTGGATGATACCTCAGACTCTGATTCTGAAATTGTTATCACAACAAGGAGCACAGCTGAATTCAATCGAGCTGACACTTTGGTACATCAGTTATTTAAAAAAATATATATAGTTGTGTATGTTTGTATTTATTTATGAGATTTTACGCACACAATCTTTGTCCTGGTCAATAATTTAGTGGAAAATGGTTTGTTTTGATTATTTTGCAGTAACTATTATACAGCAACACAGGAAACCATTCAGCATTGATGTACGTGGTAATGGAACAATAATGGAAGCTGTTTTGAATTTATGAATTTTATCTGTTTCCTCTCAGGTTTTTGAACCACAAAATCGAAGTACTCCCAAACTCAAGCTGGAAGATGAAAGGTAGGTGTTGCACACTTGTACAAAAAGGAAATTTCAGGCGTGCATGGGTTGAAATTATTTATTTACTTCTTGACTTGATCTTATTGGGCTACAGTGCTTTTACTACCAGGTAAAGGGCAAATTGAAAATAAATTTCATTTAACTCTCAAAATTGTGATAAAACTACAAGCAGATATTTCACTCCTTATACACATTATACATTTATATTGCTGTTTTGGAAATGTTTTATCACTTTTGTTCACCTGGAAATAAAGCAAGATTGCACATAAGCTCAACGTTGCTACAGGCTGTTTCTGTAACTGACTGAGGTGCCTCCTCACTCCCTAACTAAAGGACCCACAGCTGCTTGGATGAGCTTTACTTAATTCACCTGCAAGAGCTTATTGGTGTGTCCTAAAAACATAACAATAAGCTCTTGCAGGTGAATAAACACAAATGACAAATTAGCCAAACCTTAAAAAAAAAAAATGAGAATGAAGTGGGATATATATATATATATATATATATATATATATATATATATATATATATATATATATATATATATATATATATATATATATAATATTATTTATTTTATTTTTATTTTTTTTCTAGTGGTAATCAACCAATAGGAATCTTGGTGTATACATTATTTGTACATGATTTGACTGTAGGCCCAAAGGACACCTGCTGGTTTTAAGATTGTCTCTCTTTTCATCCATTTGACTTGCTGACGAAGGCTAGATACCAAATTTCATGAGAGTCCTTTTAAATAATCGATCTTTAAGTTGTTGATGTGATCAGAGAATTCACTCTGATGAACTTCAAACAGGAAAGACTGTATGTGTAATGTGATTTATAAAATAATAATCTTTTTTTTTTAAATAAATCTTTCTGTTCCCTATAATGCAACCTTTTACTCAAAACTATATTATAGCCTTTATCATGGAGCTAATCATTTGTATGTTTTATCATGTTTCAGAGATGCACCAGGACATCCATCAACAATTCAGCCAGGACAGGTAATAAGGCAGACTGGCACCAAGACATTTCTTGCTTTCAGTGTTGTTGTTACAGATATTTTAATCTTTTTTTTTTTTTTTAGATAGTTATATCTGATGCTGAGGATGAGGATCTGGAACCACCTGAAAAAAATCCAGAAAAAACGTCTTGCTACAGGTAAATAATAAACAAAAAAAAAATCATAATTTAACTTTATTTAACTGATTTCACGGGGAGTACATTTTTGTTTGTAAGATGTTTTAACATGGAATTGATAATTTCTCAACAGTAAATACACAGACCTGTATTCACCAAATGTTGAGCAAGAGGATGAAGAGCTGGTTGCTGTCAATGTGCAGAATTTCCAACACACAACAATGTAATATGACAGCTTTTGACTATAGCACTCCTGTTTTTTCCCTGTACAATAGTTCTGGTATATCTGGAATATCCACAAAGTAAGTAACTTTTTATCATTACAGGGAGGAGACAGACATTACATTATCTGACATCATAGCAAACCTGTCACTTCCTATTGATCATAAAAGAGTCAGCCGGTTCAACATCTCAAGGGCAAATGTTTGGGATGGGGCAGTCAGAGGTTTCAAGCGTGCAACATATTCAGAAACCTGTGACATGCTGGTCAAATTTACTGATGATACTGGTGTTCTGGAAGAGGGAATTGACACTGGTGGTCCAAGACGAGAGTTTTTAACTCTACTAATGAAACATCTAAAAGACCGGCCCATTTTTGATGGACCAGAAGGACATCGATTCTTGGTCTACAATGCAAAGGGTATGCATATTTGTTAGATGTGTATTATAGGCTACTAATGGTTTGTTAATGATCATTGACCATATATATCACATGACATATGCTTGTATATT
This sequence comes from Carassius gibelio, assembly GCF_023724105.1. Classification (NCBI taxonomy): domain Eukaryota; kingdom Metazoa; phylum Chordata; class Actinopteri; order Cypriniformes; family Cyprinidae; genus Carassius; species Carassius gibelio. The sequence goes on from NC_068402.1 coordinate 3,129,353, forward strand.
ACAGTATATAATGCATTGTTTGTTTTAATTTTGCAATATGAATTCATTCACAGCTGTTAGGGAGGATGAATACTACCTGGCAGGAAAGATGATTGCGGTGTCAGTTGTGCATGGAGGTCCAGGACCCCATTTCCTGTCGAAAGATCTTGTACATTATCTTGCAGGCCAGCCTTCATTTAAAGCACCAGTTAATTTAATAACTGATGAAGAAATAGGGAAAGCTTTGCAAGAGGTGAGAATAGCATAAGGCTACGGGATAGTAGGGCAGAGTTTTACATAGTTCCTGCAGTGTTTTGAGACAGTGTTTACTTCCTATATCCAGTACAGAATTTAATTAATTTATTCATTTTTGATGGTGTAAGATTACACTATGCTGTGTATGTATCTCTCAAAAAAAAAATAGGCAAAGAGATAGTGCTAACAGTTACTAACTGGGGTGTTTATGCCCCTTTTCATCTTTTTCAGATTGAGAATGCTGCTTCATTGGATGCTCTGCACGAATGTATGATGAGACACAGTACAATGTTACAGACAGCAGGTTGTCTGAGACATTTGGCTACTGTAGAAGAAAAGAGAGAAATTGTTTCAGACTACCTCCAGTGGTATATTATTGACCGCAACTCATCTGTAATTGACAGGTAAGATGATATTTGTAGTGATGAGATTTTCTTCTTTTTTACAGCAGCCGGTGTCATTCCAGTCTTAGTTTGTAACAATTAATTTTAACGTGCAATGTGAAAATAGGGCTCTTTTAAATCAGTTTTCAACATAACCCCCCCCCCCCCCCCACACACACACACACACACAAATGTATGTTTGTTAAGGTGGATAGTAATTGTAGAGAAAATAATATTTAACAGTTTAATTTAAATTCAGTTGCCACTACACAGCACTGAAACAATGTGTGTGTTCACTCTGTAGATTCAGGGAGGGTCTTTCAACCCTGGGGTTTTTGACTGCACTACAGCAACACCCTACTTTGCTGGCCCCTGCCCTGTGCCACTCTGAAAAGCAACTCACTGCTTTTGATCTTGAGAGACTCTTCAAACCTGACCTCAGTCCTTCGGGGAGTAATCGAAGACTTAAAGAAAGTCAAACCATGGGCTACTGGGCAGACTATCTCCTTGATTGTGAAGGTTAGTTTTAGTTTTTATAACTAGTTAAGAAAACACATGGCAATCAAAGTTGCAAGCAGCATTTATCGGGGTTCAAGCATTGCCAGCCCTTAAGCACATAAGCATCAAAAGACATTACGTTTTATTTAGCAATAATGTAACCACCTAAATCACAGAAGGAAAAGGCCATTACAGGCAATTTACCATAGCCATTTGAAAGTTGACGATGATTGATGAATTTTGCATGCTGCTTTAGAATTTTATGTCTCATATGCTCACCAATTTTGGTGAAGTTCTGAGTTTTCATTTAGGATTTATAGGCTTTTGAGTGTTTTGCCATGCCAATTTTCTAAATGAAATGGCTGTTATGGCTACCCACATGGTAGTTTTTTTTTTTTTTGATAATTATTGATCTAGAGAGTCCAGAGAATTGTACTGCACTGGTTTGGTTGCAACTGAGCTAAAAATCAACGACTAGTTCGTGCAAGTAGGTTTCTCAGATGATAGCAAATTTTTGATGCACAATTTGATTGACAGCAGTAGTTCTTGAGGCAAAGTTGTTTAGTATGAGGATATCTATCAAATGATATGCATCATGTGATAACAGAACTGTAAAACTCACAACCCTATTGTATTGTACAATTACAATAAGGTTTCAGCTCTTTGAGTTTGAACCCCTAATTGTGTATCTGATTTGTTTTTCTTTGCAGAAGGCCAGGCTGCTGTGTCTGTGGAAGATGTTTTGATGTTTGCAACTGGGCTGTCTTCACTTCCCCCATCTGGCTTGGAACCGCTGCCACAAATAGAGTTCCTGGATGACTCTGCTTTCCCAATAGCAAATACATGTTCAAACTCCTTAAAATTACCACTCCTAGACTCATACACTTTGTTTAAGTCACAAATGGACTTTGGAATTCAAAATAGTCCAGGATTTGGCTGTTTTTAAGCTAAATAGATGACCCCTAGAGTTAAGACTCCGTTAACATTGTTGTTAAAGGTTCACTTTAAAGTGCAGTTGCCACAATTGTTTTTATAATGTAACAATATGTGAGCATGTTTTTTTTTTTTCTAACCGTTAACATTTTGAAAGCGTTTTAGATTTTTGACTCTCAAACTGGGATCCCTTTGTGAATCATTGTTTTAGATAAAGAAACAAGTAGTTCAAGAAGTTTTGTTTTCTATACTACAAAAATTTAATAAATACAGATTTTTGACTGATTTACATCACACTTAAAAACAATTAAGCTGTGGGTGACAGATTCATAAACATTGTGTTCAGACAGACAGCAGTATTCCACCACTACAAAAAAAAACTCCCTTTTTGATAATTTCATAGCTGAGCCATTTCTTTTAGTTTCATGTATAGTTCTGATGCAGACTCCCAGTTTTCTGGCTTCTGTAACTGATTGTGTTCCATGGCAAAGTCCAAGTACTCCTGCATGTTAGCGTCCCCACAAGGAGTCATTGACAGGCTAGCCTCAGGAAGGGCATCCAGTTCAGCCTGTTCGATTTGAAATCCGCAGTCTCTGGAGCCAAATCTATGTTAAATAGAAAACATAAGCATTTTTTATGTAAACTAAAACGTTAGAATAATACTTTTATCTGTTTATAATCAATTTATCACCTGTGTGGTAAGTAGTAGAGTTCATTGGGTACTCCTCCTGGACATGCTGCTGTTCTGGAAGGGCGAATCCTGTGACTGTTCCACAGTCTCACACACTCATCCAAGTCCTTCTGAACAACATCACCAAAGCAATATCTCAATAGGCACTGATGCTCATGACTCCCATTGAAGTATCCTGCTTCTCTAAGGTCTGCAAATAACTCCATCCAGAACTGAGACCTATTGAAATTTATACAAATTGTAGTTATACTTGTAACCATATACACATATGTTTGAATAATAAAATCAAAGATTAGTCGTAATAACATTTATGGTCTGCATCTTTTGGTCATTTGATTTTTTTTTTTTTTCATTACTCGTTCGAATGACCAAAAGATGCAATGACAGTTTATGAAGACCACTCACCTTCCCTTTCTAAATATAGACCACCAGGACTCAATACGCTGGTTATTTATAGATGAGCCGTACATGTGGCTGGACGCGCCAGAGTAGTAGTCACTGTGATGGTGGCGTAGCGTACATTGAATTGCAGCCATCATGCCGTTCTCAGTGCCGCAATCAGTCCTCAGTCTCATGGGGATGACACCGAGGTTTCGCACACATGACATGAAAAAGTAAGCAATCACTGTTGGGTTATTGTTTGTTGGTCCACATTCAAGCCACAGTACTTTACGTGAAAATCCATCTATGCATCCCGATATGGCCAAACCGAATGGCTTAAGTTTATCATAACCATCTGCGTGCCACATATAGTTAGGTCCCATTGAGTGGTAAATTCTTCTTGTAAACCTTCTGCGTGTTCTGCTCTCACACCCTCGAGGATTAAGCTCCCGGAGCATATTCATCACATCATCCCTCTTCACTCGAAAATTGTACTTTTGTTTAAGTACCTGCCACATCGTGCGGTAGCCAAATAGTTGTCCAGGTCCACGAAGTTCCAATCTGATGGCGTTCCTCACGGAGTTTAGAGAGGAATAAGACTTTCTGCGGTACAACCCGGCTTCGTTCAGTTTACTTTTAAGAGTCCTCAAGCTGATGTTTACACCGTGTAGACTTGACATCATGTCCACGATTACAGCGTACGAGTGGCCCTCGTTAAAATATTGAACACATTGATGCAGTATGTCTGGTGTTTCCGTCTGGTCCGTGTCCTTAAGGAACTCCAAACACCGACCACACGCAAAGCAAAACCGCGTTAAACTGCTCATTTGTTTGCCACAAAACGGGCAAAACATCCTTCGTCCGCAGTCCATGCTCGATCCGCGCTCATTAACAACAACAACACCTTTCACCGCGTCACTTCCGGTGTGTGGTACATTCCCTTTCCGTGAAGAATCTGTCATTGTAAATTTGTTTCGGGACTGGTAAAAGTGTTTTGGGTCTTGTTAATTTTTTTTCTAAAATGTAAATTTGTTTCGTCCTTGGTAAAAGTGTTTTCCCCATGTAATTGTGTTTTATGATTGGTAAAAATGTTTTCCAAAAAGTAAATTTGTCTCAAGGTTTGTAAAAGTGTTTCACACTTTGTAATGTTGTTTTGCACTTCCCGGCCACCGTACTGTTGCTCATGTCTGCTGTGTCTCATCTTCACCAGCAGAGGCCTCTGCTCTGAAGAGGAAAAAGAAGGACAAGAATCTCTCTTTCCTCTTCATCTTGTCTTTTTTATTATTATTTCTAAAACTCTTCTCACAATAATCACAAGTATTCTGTCATCTCACACAATGGTGCCTCAAACTGAGGTTTTAAGCGTTAAAATTGTAATTAAATAATGTTTATAAGTATGTAATTCTGTTAAATAAGGTTCATTTTCATATTGACTGATACAGGCTGACGTAAGTCAGATGTAAGTATGGAAATTAATGGAAAGAGATATACACAAATATAGAGGAAGTGAATATGAAATAGGGTTTTTAGACTAGTAAACAAATAATGTGATACTAAATGAGTGATGAGAGCAGATATAATAATCATTACACAGTTTGAAGCAGAGGACAGAAACATCAGACTCAGGACAGAAACACAACCTCTTAAGTAAGAATAACTCTTAAGTTCATTCTTTAACTAGAATTAGACTTTGAGAAGTTAATATTATCTGACTTGTTGTGAATCCTGTCATGCCGCTAAGATTTTTTTTTTTTCATAATGTTTTACTCTAAAATGAAAATGAGTGTTTTAGATTTTTTTAATGCATTTTTTCATCTTCAGAAATGGACCAGACTCTGTATTTCATTCTTCTTCTCATTGGTGAGTGTGTTTGTGGTTTTATTCATGATTTCTAGTTTCATTAGGTTTGATCCTGTTATGAAAAGCATTAAAGCAGCGTCTCTCTTTCACAGCTCTCTGCTCCGTATCTGAATGTGTTCAGCATCAGTATCACTTTATAAATGAGAAGAAGACCTGGACTGAAGCTCAGAGATACTGCAGAGAGAAATACACAGATCTGGCCACCGCTGACAACATGAACGACACAAACGAGCTGAAGAAGAGTGTGAATGATTCAAGTGTTCAGTATTTCTGGATTGGGCTGCAGAAGACGGGTCGTGATGAATGGCACTGGTCTTCAGGTGAACCTGTGCTCTATCTGAACTGGGCGCCTGGACAACCAAATCTTGGTGCAGAAGAATGCGTTATGATGACCGATGGACAGTGGCATGATGGAAGATGTAGCACGCTCCTAACTTTTATTTGTAATTCCTCCAATAACAGTAAGTGCATCTCCCTACAATGACAAAAAATATTAATGTATAAAAAGAAGCACAGAGTTTTTGACCCTGCTCCTGGACTCCACTGCCCTGTGAAGTTTCTATCCAACCTGCTTCAGCTTGTGATTATCAGCTGATCCTGAAGAGCTTGATTTGCTGGTTCTGGGGTGTTTGATTAGGGTTGGAGTGAAACTCTGCAGGACTGTGGCTCTCCAGAACAGATGTTGTCCACTGCTGTACACCGTTCTGACACAATACTAATCGCTTCTACATTTTAATGTGGTCATACATATAAACAAGCTGAAGTCAGTTTCTGTAGAGACAAACTAATGTTGGCCTGGAGAGAGAGAGAATAATTCATAATTTCTTCATTCTTCAATTTAATAATTATTTAATTGATAAATGTAATAGGCATATAGCAGGGGTCAACAGGGATGTCTGGCATTGGAAATCAACATAATCCTTTATTCAAATATTATTTAAACTGTGTTAAATATTTTGCAACCTTATATTGCTGAAAAAAAACCTATTATATAAAACTATTTTATATATATATATATATATATATATATATATATATATATATATATATATATATATATATATATATATATATTAGGGGTGTAACGATACGCGTATTTGTATTGAACCGTTCGGTATGAAGCTTTCGGTTCGGTACGCGGTACGCATTATGTACCGAACGGTTCGTTGGACTACTTAATTATATTTGAAAAAAAAAAAGTTAAATATAATGATATGCGTTCAACAAGGTAGTCCAATAACCCAAACGACGTAACAGGCAACGCCCCTGACACCCCCGAAGAAGAATAAAACACCAACTTATATGTTTATGTTAGGCTACTCAGTCAGGTGCTCGCTCACTCAGTACGCGCTGAGTGAGCGAGCAGTTCATGCACGGTACGCGGTGGCCAAGTCGTTTAACAGACCAGAAATAGAAGATCCTCCAATAACTAACAGGTCTGGCGTTTGGGTGCACTTGGATTCCCTGTAAGCTATAATGGTGATGGCAAGAGAGTGGTGGATAAAAAAACAAAGGTATGTCGCATCTGCTACACAAGCAAAAAAAAAAAAAACGCCACCGGGAATGATTGAAACATGTCAACTCATTTACGCCGACACCACCTTAGTGTGTCAGTATCTGGGAAAAGACGAAAAAGAGCAGAAACATACACGCAACATACTATCCCCACAGCATTTAGACAGACATTTCCAACTGACTCAAACAGGGCAAAAGACATCACCACGGCGATTGGTAGGCCTCATTTACATTATAGCCGCGGATATTAGACCTTACTATTTACCATTCATTCTATCATCACCATTATAGCTTACAGGGAATCCAAAGTGCACCCATACACCAGACCTGTTGGTTATTGGAGGATCTTCTATTTCTGGTCTGTTAAATTAATTAGACATTTTGCAACGAGCCTTCAGGCCGTTCACATATCGCGCCTAAAAACGCGTGGAAAACGCTAGGTGCATCTTTCTCCTTCTTTCGAAAGCACTCGGGCAGAAGCACCCCTGAGGCGTCTGCCTTTGCTAAGCAACAATGACGTGCTCTCTCCAAGAAGACGCGGAAATTTCAGCAAAGGATAAATGGATTTGCAGCTCTAAAAATCGCTTGCAGTAGGCTAGCTCAGCTACTAAATTTATTTCAAAATTGCAATCCATATACAACTATGATCAGCTGTTCCTTCATCTTGACTGAGCTTTCAACGTTGTTACAGGAAAGGATGAAGCTGACTGGTTAGTTCTGGTCACATGACCCGCGGTGCGCTTGGTGCACCCGCGGCATTCTGAAAAGTTGAGATGTCTTTACATTTTGCTGTATCTAAAACGAACTGAACAGTGACATCAGTGTATCGTATAGAACCGAACTGTGAATTTTGTGAACCGTTACACCCCTAATATATATATATATGTATATATATATATATATATATATGGTAAATGGACTGCATTTATATAACACTTTCAACATGGCCATCCAAAGCGCTTTACAATTTGCCTCACATTCACCCATCCACTCACCGACTGCGGTGTCAGCCATTCAAGGTGCCATCCAGCTCGTCAGGAGCAGCTGGGGTTAGGTGTCTTGCTCAAGGACACCTCGACACTTGGTCAGGCGGAGCCGGGGATCGAACCACCGACCTTCCAGTTTTTTAGGCAACCTACATGACCCACTGAGCCACTGCCGCCCTATATATTTTTTTTTCAGCAATATTTAGAAATTATGAATTAAAAATTGTGTTTCTTAATCATAATTTATTTATATATTAATTTATAATTAATAATTATTTAATTTAAAAAACTTATAAATGGGGATGTCTAGTGTAGTAAATCAACATAACCCTTTATTCAAGTATTATTAAAACTGTGTTAAATATTTTATAATGGTTTTGTATATGGTTTTGTATTTTGAAAAATATAAAATAATAATATAATTGTAATGGTTTAATCAAACATGTAGTTAATAACTAATAGCACCTCCGATCATCAGTTTTGGACACTACTGAATGGAATTCTGTCTCTTCTTGATGTTTACGGACAAAACTCTTGTTCAGTTCTTGTATTATCAATGTAATTTTATTGTGTTCAGTTTTACCCATATTACAATATTTTGTTTTGAGATTTTTATTCAACGAAATTAGTATTTTTTAAGTAGAGGTTTCAAAACAAATACAAATTTATGATCACTAGCTTCAGAGTCTGTGATAAACACCTGAACACTGTGAGCTGTGAGATACATTTAGCTTTCAGTATCTGAACACAAAACCAGTCTTTAATGTGATGTGTTTCTGATGATAACCATGAAGCATCTTAAGAATAATGAACAAACTGATTGATGAATCTGTTTTCATCTGTTTTTCTTAAAGCAAACACAGAACTTGTCTTTATCGATCAGAAGAAGAGTTGGAGAGAGGCTCAGAGTTACTGCAGACAGAATCACACTGATCTGGTCAGTGTGAGGAACCAGAACGAGAATCAACAGGTTCAGCAGTTCATTAGTGATAATAACTCATCTGGATCATGGATCTGGATCGGTCTGTTCAGAGGCTCATGGCAGTGGTCAGATCAGAGTGACTCTTCATTCAGAGACTGGGACATTGGTGAACCTGATAATTGGGGAAGTAATGAAAACTGTGCATCTGTCAAACATGACTCTCAGGGACGATGGTTTGACGTCTCTTGCACCAAAAAAATATCCTTTTGTGTGTTATGAAGGTGAGTAGATCTTCACTAAACACACACACTCCATCATCACCTCCAGATCTCTAAAGTTCATTCTACATGTCTGACATGACAAATTCATCCCCAGTTTTTCTTCTGCATGTTGTTTTTGATCAGTCTCTCTATAGTTTCTGCTTGTGTTTTGTTTTATCTGCAGATCCTGAACTGATTGTGATCAGAGAGAATGTGACGTGGTCTGAAGCTCTGAGATACTGCAGACAGCATCATGTGGATCTGGTCTCGGTTCATTCAGAAGAGATGCAGCGTCGTGTGATGAACGTGGTTAAACTGGCGTCTACTGCGGAGGTGTGGTTGGGTTTACGTCACTCCTGCACTGTGGGCATCTGGTTCTGGGTGAGTGGAGAGAGCGTGTGCTATCAGAACTGGGCTCCAGGGAACGGCATATCAGAGGAGGACTGTGAACACACAGTGAGATCTGGAGCAGTTCAGTCTGGAGGAGATCACCGCTGGATCAGTCTTCCTGAGACTCACAAACTCAACTTCATCTGCACAACTTATGAAGAGTGAAAGGAAACACAGAACTTTCACATGAGATATAAAATGCTCAGTGTTGCTTTAACTTCATTAATCACTTTGTAAAGCAATATTTCTACATATAATATTTTCTAACTCAGCAGGCAGGCACACCTGGAGGTCAAAAGCAGAAATCTTTTGTTCAGATGTTTGTTTAAAGGGGGGGGGGGGGTGAAATGCTCGTTTTCACTCAATATCCTGTTAATCTTGAGTACCTATAGAGTAGTACTGCATCCTTCATAACTCCAAAAAGTCTTTAGTTTTATTATATTCATAAGAAAAAGATAGTCTGTACCGTTTTTTCCCAGAAAAACATGACCGACTGGAGGTGTGACGTGTGGGCGAAGCTAAAGAATCACGAGCGCCAGTAGGCTTTTGCATTGAGAGCATTTGAAAGCTGTGACTTTACCTTGAGGAAAAAACCATCATCCAAAACAAACCATGGCTAAGAGTCAGATTCAGCCGTTTATTTATGATCCAGAATCAGATCCCGAGGCTGAAACTGAACGAGAGCAGCAGCAGCAGCAACGACTCGCTCCGAGCGGGGCTCGAACCCGGGTCTCCGATGGGAGGCGGACGCACTAACAAGGAGGCAGAGATATTTTAAGCAGTTTTACTCACCGCCTGTGGTTCCAAAACACAATCGTCACCCTTTTTCGTTGGGATTGCATCATCCTTAAGAAATAAACGATACACAAATCCGTCGTCAAACTGGGCCTTGTTTGTAAAACAAGCATTTTCGAAATGCAGGGAACAAACACAAACACTTGCACAACTCCATTGATGCTCTGTAAAAATAAACTCCATCCACTGGTCCCGTAATACTGTTTTTTCTTTGGTAATCTGTGCAGGGTTGTCTTGCCCTGGCAACCAAAAACACACTCTTTTGTAACATTTCGCGACGCTCTCGCTCTGATCAGTGAATGTCTGTTGTGCTCTCTTTGCTCTGCTATACGGGAGCGTACGCTCTTCCGACAGACGTGCCTCAGGACCCATATAAGGAAATTCCGCTCCATCTAACGTCACACAGAGCCATACTAGAAAAAAAAAAACTTGCCGAAACTTGTGACAAACCGGAAGGAGTTTTTTTGGAACAGAAATACTCCTTCAAACGTACAACTTAATTTTTGAAACTTTGTCCATGTTTAGCATGGGAATCCAACTCTTTAGCAGTGTAAAAAACTCAGTACGCATGAAATAGCATTTCACCCCCCCCCCCCCCTTTTAATATTTTAAACAGTTTAAAACAACTTTTATTGGCTGCACAGTAAATTGAAAGAATTGTTCTAATGAGGGTCTGTTTTTTTCAGCAGGTGGGTGAATTTCTGTTGATGTTTCAATGTGATTCCTGTGGGTTTGTTTGCTTAATAATAAGAGCCTCATATTTCACTTTTAGAAAGTCTTTCAACATTTCTTAAAAACAACAACAACAACTCATATATACATATATTCATATACCCATTATTAGGTATACCTGTTTTCTTTCTATTTTATTATGAGATCATTCAGGATTTATAGTTTCTTATTTGTGTTTCAAGGATCTCTGTTGATATGGATACTTATTTTTCTCTCATACTAGTTATTATGTGCTTTATCTTATTTCAATATTGTTTATTCTTTTAGCAGGGATGGTTGGGAGTAAAATATGTACAATAGGTTTGTGCTAAAAATAAAAGTAAAAGTATAAATGTCAACAACAGCAGCTCAGATAAACTCACGTAAAACCAGCAATCTAATCTTATTTTAACTATTTTGAATTATCATTCAGTTACATCATAGAGCAAAAATGGTTTAAATCCTTTTTTTTTTTTTTTTTTTTTCAGGCATAGTGTAACTTTCCTGAAGCTGATTAAGAAGCACAATTAAACATTCATTATCTACATTTATTATTGCAAATGTTTACAATTTGATTACCATGATAGTAAGAAAAATTACATTGGCATATATATATATATATATATATATATATATATATATATATATATATATACAGTACAGACCAAAAGTTTGGACACACCTTCTCATTCAAAGAGTTTTCTTTATTTTCATGACTATGAAGGCATCAAAACATCTCTAGTTTACGTATGTAACCCTAGTTCCTCAAGGGAAAGAGACGCTGCGTCGAGCAACGTTTTGGGGAACGCGCTTAGCGTGAGCGACTCTGAATATCGTGTGTAATCAGTCCAATGGAAGAGTGTGACATCACAGGCGGGGTGACGTAAGCGACCAGGAAGCTATAAAAGCACGTACCACGCAGCTGGCGTCAGCTTTGAGTACCAGCAAGCGCCGGCAGGGGTGCCGGTGTATGGCTCCGAGACGCAGCGTCTCATTCCCTCAATGAACTAGGGTTACATACGTAACCTGGAGACATTCCTCTTCAGGAACTCGAGCTGCGTTGAACAACGCTTTGGGGAACGAGTACCAATGCCGCCAGACTACCAAACCCCTGCCTAGTGTGTATCCGAAGAGCACAGCTTGAGCACAGGATGAGAGGACAGAAACGCCTAGAGTGACTGGAATGTCTAGGCCATAGAATTTAACAAACATAGAAGGCATTGCAGATGTCCAGCATGGATACACCTGCTAGGAAGGCCTTGGAGGCCGCCATACCCCAAGTAGAGTGAGCCTTGACTCCCGACAGCGGGGGACGACCAGAGGACTCATAGGTGTTGTTAATAGCCTCGACTATCCAACGACTAATAGTCTGCTTAGAAGCAGGAGAACCCCTCTTGGGGGGACCGTAGCATACAAGCAATTGGTCAGTTTTTCTCCACAGGCCAGCTCTGTGGACGTATGCATCCAGCGCTCGAACTGGACACATACAATTTAGCTTCGCTTGGTAATGCTCCCGAAAGGGAGGAGGACAGAAGGCCTGCAGCACTAAAGGTCGTGGTGTAACAGAGGGAACTTTAGGAACATATCACGCTCGAGGGTATATGAATGCTTTGGTCATGCCAGGTACAAACTCAAGATAAGTGGGGGCCACAGAGAGGGCCTGAAGATCTCCTACTCTCCGCAGAGAGGTGATAGCCAACAGAAATGAGGTTTTAAGTTTAAGATGTCTGTCTGAAATATCTTGACTGGGTTCAAACTGGGGTTTGCACATTGCCTCTAACACCACAACCAAGTCCCACGGGGGAATACGGGATCGTACTGAAGGTCTCAGCCTCAGCACACTGCGGAGGAAACATGTAACTAGGGGGTGTCTTCCCAACTGGCCATCGAGAAGGGTGTGGTAGGCTGCAATGGCCGCCACGTAAACCTTCAGCTTGGAGTGGGTCAACCCTGCAGAGAGCCTGGCCTGTAGAAACTCCAGAACTGTACCGACGGGTCAGTTTGCTGGGTCTAGCTGGCGGTCTCTGCACCATGAGGTGAAGAGTTTCCACATCAGGGCCTACAGTTTCCTCGTTGAGGAAGCTCTGGATTGGAGGAGGGTCTCAACAACCTCGGTTGAGAGACCAGCTGCTAATTGTTGTGCCCCCTCAGGGGCCACAAACACAGCTTCCACAACTCTGGGCAAGGGTGAATTATAGTGCCCTGCGCCTGTGAGAGTAGGTCTGTCCTGATCAGTATCTCACATGGAGACCTGTCGAGGAGCGAGACCAGGTCTGCGAACCATACTCGGCCCGACCAGAATGAGTCCCAGAGGAGCTGGATGAACTAGAGAGAACCAAAGGGGACATTGTGATGTCTCTTGAGTCGCAAAAAGGTCTACTTGAGCCCTGCCAAACTGATAGGTCGCCTTGTTGTCACATACAAGCTACACCCACCAACGTGTTATTGGGCAAGTTAGGATTACAAAAGACTATCATCACTCATCAGTTTCAGTGGCATGGATGATAAAGTGTGAGTCATAATCTTTTTGACCTGATCAACCTGAGTCCGAACCTGCCTTTTGGTGAACTTTTTTTCTCCCTTGTCAAATTTCCGATCACATCAGAAAAACATTGATTTTTTTTTTTATTAAAAAATAAGGAAATAATCAAAAAGTTGAAAATGTTGTATTCTAGGGCTTTTATTACAATTAGGTGGCATCTATTTAATTAATTTGAATTTTAATCATTAAAAAAATATATATTTTTATATAATGTATTATAATGCTTGCAATACAGGTACATATGATTGACACTATTTGCAATAAGTAATTAGCAGAAATTCCTGCTTTTTTAACATTCTAAGTGTAAAAAGCATCGATCTCCCAAATTGCAACCACTAATTTTGTATTTAATGCACTTTTATTGTGTGGAATTTTATTAGTAGTGAAACCAAAGATAAGTGGGACTGAAGTGGAACTATTGAAGGTATAGTTCAAGAACACTTTAAATATCTTGGCTTTAAAGACAAAGAACAGGCCTCATCGACAGTGATATTAAAACACATTTTAGGCTTAATATTAAGAAATTTTGCATTGTGTGCAAGTGGTACTCCAAATAAAGTTTAATTATATTTTTTATCAGTTTCAAGTGATATGTCAGTAAACATTGTTAACATATGTTAATAGATTTGAATTATATTTAGTATGAAATAAATGTATTTAAATTTAAACAGCTATATTACCTTTTTACTAGGCTAACCTTTTAATAAACCATTTTATGACCTTTCAAGACAATCATCAAGTAATAAATATTTGATAAATATCAATAAATATCAAATTGAGCCAAAGTATTAATCCAATAATTTGGAAGTATTTCAAAAACAAGAATGAACAAAAAGGAATATCATTCCCAAGGCCAAATCCAGATATTGATGCAACACTTCCTTAATTCACTCATTGCTATACGAAATCTGAAGCGCTGTTTCATGATAATGTTTTATTAATATGGTGCTTTATGTATATGGTTACAATGGTGCCATGACACTGGTGGAAGTAAGGTTTAGCAATGGAGGCCAGCTAATAGGAGCTCTCAAGAGGCAGAATAGAGGCTTTGGTCTTTAGCATCTTTGCTAGAGCTCCTGCTCCCCATGAAACACTGGTTCAAAACCTGCTCAGAGCATGGTTACATTTTAGGTGCAGTATAAAGCCTGTACCTGTACCTTTCTCTGAAAGGTCTGTTGAAGATGGGTTAGGTGCTCCTTCCTTTTATGGCTGTAGATGACTACTTCATCCAGGTAGGCTGCCACCCACTCTTCACAGCCCCACAGTACCTGGTCCATTACTCATTGAAAGGTTGCAGGTGCCCCATGCAGACCAAAGGGTAGAACGATGAAATAGTATAATCCAACTGGTTTTCTCAAGGCAGTGAGAGGCTTGGAGATCGGACCGAGGGGCACCTGCCAGTACCCCTTACAAAGGTCCAGTGTCGTAATGCACTGGACCTGCCCTATTCACTCCAACAGGTTATCAATCCTTGGCATAGGGTAGGCATCGAACTTCGACTAGGAACTCAGCATGTGTCTCCTCAGTCTACTGTGGGACGTGTTAATGTCCAAAAAAAAAAAAAAAAACACAAACAAAACCAAAAGAGATGACTTAACCCGCAGATTTTCTTTAGTATAACTTGGATATTGACAAGTGTTAAGTCCAAACCATTATATATATATAAACAAAGTACCAAAATGAACTAAACAACGACATAATAAACATATTTTTATAACAGATTTTCCACTTGTATCTAACAATACACAAAGTTGTTTTTGTTTTTTTAGCTCACGGCACCTCAATAGCATTTCAATCAGGACCACTTCCGTCAAGTATATTTAATGACAATTATAATTGCATACAGTTAATGTTGGCGGTATGGTTATGTTCTAGGCAACACTCCAAACGCCTGTCCATGCAGCCATGCTTGGACAGAGTGGGGAGAGTAGCTAGACAAAACCCCCTGGGATACAGAACAGAACCATTATAAGCATACATAATTACAATTCACAATTACATGGGTTGTAAACGAAATGCGATAGAGAATGCTTCCAATGAAGACACTGTAAAGAAAGAACAAGTTAGATCAGATTACAGGTTCAGTTGGTGGAGTTGGGGTTGGAGGAGGGAGTTAATTGCAAGCAGCAATGCGATGGAGAGACACTGAATAATGGGAATTTAAATAGACCACAGGTGATAAGTGTCGAGACTGGATTGGTACACGTCAGGAGCAGCTGACTGTCAGCTGATGCAAGCATGACTAACATGACCTGACTGAACTAACACGATGCTCAATGTTTGCTCGACTTGGTTAACAAGTCCCGTTTGAAGATTTAAAGACCAGACTCCGCCCATTTCCAGGCATGACCACTAATAGTGGTTATGTCACGAACGCACACACAAACAGATACAGATGCAGTGTTTTATTGGGGGAATCCAAGAATCAATGTCCAGTCAGGCAAAAGGTAAATATCCAAAAAGGCAGTTCAAAACAAGAAACCAAACACTAGGGAACACAAAGAAGCAGAGTGACATAAATCAAGGACTCCGTAACAATGCCAGAAACAAACAGGGTATAGATGGACAGATGCAAACAATGTGAGTGGGAACAGCTGTGTGCAATGAAGTGATTAATCCAGATAAGGGCTTGAGTGAGATGCAGGACTGAAGTTGGGTGACGATAAGGGGAAGTGAGACCTCTTGTGGACACCCAAGAAAATGGAAAAGTTCAGGGGCCCAGGGCAGTGATGACAGAGCAGGAATCCAGGGCGGAGCAGATGGAGCACCATAGCCATGCAGACAAGACAGTAGCCCACCAGGGTGGCACAGAGGACCACCACAGCCGTGTTATAGAGACAGAAGCCCACCAGGGCAGAACAGAAGACCAACACAGTGAAGTCGATGGCACCGGAGAGCAAGTCTGGTCAGGTAAGACTGAAACAGAGAACATGAACAGGTTAAGGGTGGCCACTGTGGCCATGAAGAGATGGTAGATAGCCTGCAAAGGCCATGACAGGGCAGGTGGTGAGTTTATAGGTGGCCTACATAGCTGGGACGAGAGGGTAGATGGCCCTCCAAAGGTTCTGCAGCAGTTGCCACCACCTCTGGAGGTTCCACAGCCGTAACAGTCTCCTTGACGGCAATAGAACAGGCTGAGAGAGCATTGCTGGGAACAACAGACAGGATGTGACAAGGCTCTGGAAGTTCAGCTGAGACATGACTAGGCCCTGAAGAACAGTAGTGATTTGACTGGGCTCATAAAGACCAACCGTGACTTGACCCTGTTCACAGAGATCAATGGTGACTTGATTTGACTCATGAGGTTTAACTGTGGTTTTACTTGACTCATGGGTGTTAATGGTGACTTGAGCTGACTCTGGAAAGTCAACGGTAACTTGACCTGACTCTGGATAGTCAATGGCGACTTGACATGGGGACCAGGGACCTGATCAAGTAGTAGCTGAGCAATCCCAAGATCTTACGTAGTTCACCTTCAGTGCTTGGTCACTTGTCCTTCAAAGCTGTTACAGCAGCTGTGTTGGCTGGGTCTATGTGACTACCCTCTGCAGACACAATTCTGCCCAGGTATCTCACTTCATCCTTGAACATGTTGAATTTATGTGGCTTTAATATAATCCCATTTGTACATAATTGCCTCAGTACTCTCCTCACTGCCTTCACTTGGTCATCAAATGTTTTGTGAAGACAACGTCCAGATATGGCACACAGATTTCGTCTCTCATTCCCTCCAAACATTTCTCCATGAACTTCTGGAACACTGCTGGAGCATTCATAAGGTCAAAAGGGATGCAAATCCATTCATATAAACCCCAGGCAGTTGTGAATGCTGTTAGTGGCCTGCTATCTGGGGTCATGAAGCCTTGGTGATACGCTTTCCCTTGGTCGAGCAGAGGGACCCAAGAATTGCCCCCCAGGCCATTTAAGACGTCCTGCACTCGAGGAATCGGCTGGCGGTCAGGTACTGTCTTCCGATTCAGGTCCGTGTAATCTATAAACAGTCTGAGGCTGCCATCCTTTTCCCGGACACACACAATTGGTGAAGAAAAAGAGGATTTGGACTTCTCTACCCACCTTTGAGCTATTAAGTCCTGTAGGTAGTCTTTCATCTCCTGGTACAAGGGCCTTGGAGCTGAACTGTATGTCCGAGCTACAGGTGTACTGTCATTCAAGGAGAGACTCATTTGAAGTACCTTTGCCAAACCAATGTCATTGTCAGATTTTGAGAAAACCTGGCACTCTTCCCTTAACATCTGCTTTACTTGTTGTTGTTGCCGTGCAGTTAGATGGCTCAAGTCAATTGGTGGGGCCCACAGGCTGTCCCACAAGATGTAGGCATTCAGGTGTTTCTGTTGCCTCAGAAATATACCTCAGTCTAACTTCCGGTATGTAGCTGTCTTTCCACTGCTCATCAATAATACACTCCTGGGAACCTGTGTCCCATAAAGCTTCTGTCTCATGTCCTTGCAAATAGCAGGCCACCAGGCATTGCTTGCCAACTAGGGAGGTTACTGGGGAGTGCTGATTAACTCAGCATTTGGGTGTTATTTTTCTGTCTATCTCATGAGGCACAGGGTATTGCAGTTTGGTTTTGAATTGTCGTGTTGTGTGTTGTCGGGACAAGCTTGTCTCTTGGGTCACTCCCTGTCCCTTTGTAGCAACCCTTCCCCATTTAACTGGATCTCCCTCGAGTTTCTCTCACCCTGTACTCTGCACCCAGCTGGGCCAAAACTGCTTTCTGTCTGGGTTGGGTCTGGGCTATATAAGGCTCAGGTGTGGCTCAGATTGGGGGATTCTGGTTTACTTAATGCTGAGAATTGGTACCAAAGAACAGTTTTGGCCCAGTTCAGGGCCAGTTAAGGGTGATTAACTGCCTGAGATATGGCCCAATGTGTGGCCCTAGTCTTTAATCCAGTTCTGGGCCACATCAGGGCCATCATTCTTTGCGGTACTTGCAAATTAAAGAACTAAAGTTCTATCATTAAATAGTGCTTAATACCATAATATAATGCTTGACTGACTGATTAAGCAGCTAAGTGTGTGTGTGTGTAAAATAGTACATCACTCTGGCGAGGAAACAGAAATTTCACTAGCCATTGCTACTACTATTGAAAAAAATTATAAAACTTTATTTTTTAAAGACATAAATCACACAATATTTCTTTCATGTTTTAATTTTAATAGCAAAAAAATTATTTTGAAATGTGTTTAAATTTCATTCATTAAAAGACAAATTAAATTTGGGTGAAATTATACATTATACAATTATATTAATTGTAGAAAAACTTTAAACACAATTGTAAGAATGACATTGGCTTTATTTTTAGTGATAAAAAGTTGTTGTTTCTTTAATTAGCATATTTTTGTGTTTTGCTTTGGTACTGAAATTGGTACAGAGAACCGTGGATTTTCACTGGTCTCTATACCAAATACTGAAATTTTGGTACCGTGACAACACTACAGGGGTGTTCAACTGAATTTTAACATTTTGTGATGGCCTCATTGTATGTTATATTGTATTTCTTTACATGGACAGTATCTAACGGATTTTGTAAGTGGAACAATAACTCAAAGACCTCTGGCTCTTTCTATATTGTGTACACTGCTGTGGCTGTCTCACTTTCCATATCTTCTTGTTCTGCCTCTGTCTCTTCTCTATCTGTCTCCCTTTATTATTGTCTCAATCTAGGGTGACCACCCGTCCCGCGTATCGCGTACGCGCACAGCGTTTGGAGCCCAGTTCATGCATCCCACAAATTGAGACTGTGTCACGCATAAACAATGCTTGCTCAAAAAAAGTTGATCGCTCTATATCCTCGCGCCCCAGGTAGCCAAACAAATATTACTTTACAGTTCAGCACGCTACTGCGAGAGCGGGAGCGAGCGAGTTTAAATGAGAGATAAAGTTTACATTTTGATTATTTCTGTTTTAACGTTTTTCCTACATTGTTTATATGGAATGGCAAGTCTGCCAAATTAAATAAATACATAAATGCATAAATAAATATACAAATACATGTAAAAAAGAAAAAAGAAATAATTATTAACACATTTATTTCCTTATTTATGTATATATTTATTTTTTCCCATTTTTATTTATTTCTTCTTTTATTTATATATACATTTATTCATTTATACATTTATTTATTTATACATTTATTTACTTTTACATTTATTTATTTCTACATTTACGTATTTCTACATTTATTTATTTCTTCATTTATTTCTTCCTACATTTCTTCCTGCGTAGGGTAATGAGGAGGGTGTGGTTTACCTCAGACATAGCAATCAAGCTCAGAGTAAGCGAAGGCGAAGGGTTGACGCCACAGTAACACCCTGTGGCGAAATACAATAAGTATCACGGACGTTGATACAGTCTGTGGATGCGAGGTATATGGTTAAAATCTTACTGTGTGTCATGGATAGGCTAGTCTTTATTCCGGACATGGCCGTAGAACATCGTTTGGTCTGGATTTGTAAAATGTCCTGGGCTAACAAACATGAAACAGGGACTCTGAAACGGAAGCGCTTGATATTTTCCATTTTTCGGTCAAAACTCACGGAAAGGAAGCAGGGCATATAGGCTACAGTGAAGTCGCACAAGCATATTGGTCAATGCTTTTGAAACGAGACCATTACATTTGAATGTAGCCTAATTTCCAAAAACAATACTGACAGCAACAGCCTTATTAAATGTATGAACGTCACATTAATCCACATCGATAAATTCAGTTAGAGGATAAGACTGTAGCCTATAGGGCAGTTAGCCTACCAATAAAATCCAAGCTGTGCTTCATCAGAGCCATCAATACAGAAGAGATCTTAATGCATTTACACAGCAATTAGCTTACAAGTGCATAGAAATATTATAAAGTGTGTTAGGTCTACATTTTGAAGACATAATTATTACATGATGGAATCAATGAAGTGATAGCCTACGTTTAATATGAAACTACAACAGACACCAGGTGGCAGAAAGTCACTGTCTTAATGAGTGGGTTCAATCCACTCGTTTGATACACCGAATCAAAAACAACTCGACGTGTTGAAGCGATTTGTTTCTGATCATTTATATTTAGGCCTATGTGTTATCTAAATAATTATAATAGCCTAATAATAATAAATACATGACCAAATGTTCAAAAAGTCATGTTTGGCGCCATGTTCGGGGAAACAACATAATTGTTGATAGGCTATATTTTTCGGGGCCATGGGTTTAATGCGCAAACCTGCGTGACCATATAGCAACTATTCAGAAATGGAAATTACGAATGCATTAATGTTTTGTTTTGAATTTAAGAAAAGTCGATTGAATATTTACAGGTTTGCATCTTGTCATTATTTTCAGAATAGTAACGTCTTTGTAACCAACCACAGTGATCAAATGTCGAAGCTATCTCTATCTAATAGGCTACTTCAAAGATCAAATCAAATTATCTATTTTCTGTAGCCCAAAAACTGCCAAAATCATAAAAAATAGCTAGTAGCCTACATAACTTTTTTAATTTGTATTATTATTATTATTATCATTCTTTCTTTCTTTTTATTATTATTATTATTAGGCTATTGTTATCATCATCATCATCAGCTGGCAAACCATTATGGAATCTATTTAAAGGGAATGATTGTGGTGGGGAGTTTGGTCAAACTATTGCAGTGATAGTCTACTGCGAATATAACGGGATGAAATAAAAGACGGCGCCGTCCACAGAGACATTTCTATGAGCACTATTTCATCCGTGAAAACCTTAGTCCCCTGGCTATCATGTCAGAATCTGCAATTCAAAATATATTTTGCCTGCCATGGCAGCAAATTCAGCAGCTTTTAGATATTGTTGTTGTTCCGACTTTGTCAAGACAAACCCGACGGAGCTCAGCCCCGAAATTCAACTGCTGTCGCTCTTCTCTTTCTTTTCTTTCCGCAGTAGCTGTTGATTATGTTTTGCGTGTTGCGCTTTTATTGAGATCATCCAAAATTAGTGATTTACACCAATAATGTGATGCGGGCAATTAACCCTTCTTGTATAGGCCTAGTAAATGAATAGGCTACTATGGCAAAATATATTGTCAGTCTAGCCTATAAATGGTAGCCATACTATAATGCCAGTTATAGTGTAGTGGGTTGATTCACCCACTATCAGTGAGTCTGCCCATAGGGTGGGGGCACCGCCGCGCAAGGCAATGTCCCACATTGTCCCTCAGAAACATACCCCTTGTCCCCCATTGGGTTTATTAGCAGGTGGTCACCCTATCTCAATCTGAATATGTTCTGACTCAGTTCCATGATCTTCACTTTGATTTATTTGAGTTGACTCTGAGGCAGAATCATCTTAATATAGAACATTAATAACAAACCTTTTACAATCATATTGTAAATACTGTTGAATGCTAATTTAATTTATGAATCTGTAAATGTCTATCTTTCCTCTTTGCACTATACTATAGCACAGGGATACTCAAGCTCAGTCCTGGAGGGCCATGATTTTAGCTCCAACTTGTGTCTAACACACCAGTCAGGAAGTCTCTTTTATGCTTATTAAGAGCCTGATTAGCTGTTCAGGTGGCTATAATTGAGGTTGAAGCTAGGTTGGTTGAAACTCTGCAGGACAGCAGTCCTCAAGGGCAGGACTGGACACCTCAGCTTGAGCTGCTACTTTCATACTTTCATACATTTTTTTTTGGAATGAATGTATTAGACATTTAATTGAATATTATACAGCATAAATCTATACATAATATTTTAGGCTACTATGCTAATTTAAATTTTTTTTAGAACTTTTTCAGTAGCCAATATTGCATTTAGATTATGTATAGTCCTACTATTAATATGATCTAAATTAAATATTAAACATAAAATATGATACATATTACAGATTACTGGTATCAACTAAGAAAATAGATTATGATGGGTAATGTATAGGAAATTTGACATCTTCACAATAAAAAAATGCAAATTGTAAGCATATTGCATAGTTACTTAGAATAATTTGTTTTATTTGCGATAAAGTGTAGTACATTGAAAGATGCAATGCTGTCACACAAAGAAATTATGAACACATGCAAAAACAAGAGTGGACCAGTGCAATATGAACAACTGATTATGTTGTAGTCAATGTCAGTGCTTTTGAGATTTTTTTCAAAATCTTATTTAAAGGATGAATTTTGAGATTTTAAATTTTCAGTAGATATGTAATTTCTGATGATTTCTAAAATGTGATAGAGAAAAGGCAACAAGGAAGTCTTTTTTTTTTAAACCAAGGTCAAAACTCCTGTTATAATGTAGATTTTTGAGGGTGCACTCTTGTCATAAATTAATCTATTACCCACATAGCAAACGGACTTGGCCCAAATGTGGCCTCAAGCTGGCACTGCTGGCCTAATGTCGGCAATGTCATGTACCCTTTCAGCCAGAGCCATGTGCGGCAATGACGGCACGGCGGGGATCCGGCAAACAACATGAGGGCCGATTGTTGCTGGGAGGAGTCAGATCAGTCCAGTGATATGTGGCCCAAATCAGGCTAAGATCTGGCAGCATATTATGTGACCCATGATAAACAAAATAAATACAATATTGCATGATAATGGTTAATCTGGCTAATTGGGTTCTTCGAACACACCTGTTGTGTATGATTAGTATCGCTGGATTGAGTTATCTGAGATAATTGAGCGTTCATGTGTTGGCTCAAAAGGGGATATGTATCGATACTCGAAACCATGATCAGCAGTGCAGCGATTGCAAGACGGCAATGTAATGACGTCATATAATTTCAAATGACACCCGACGAAAAACATGACAAATTTCGGGACTTTTATATGGAAACAGCCAAGCAAACCAAACTACATAAATGTTATAATAGATACTTGAAACAGATAATAGATACATGTTTTTATTTTATTTAGAATTTTTTTTTATGATTCCCAATTATTTAGATTCGCAATTTATAATAGTTGTGCAGTCTTTACATTTTTATTTCAATGTAGAAATGATCTATTCATTTCATTTTATATTTGGACAGATTTGTTACGTGAAAGCATTAATGAAAGTTTCTTAAGGGTCAATATCATGTTATCTGCATCTCCTGCGCTCCATCAAGCCTCTCTTATAATATAATCATCACTCAAAATAATGCACGACTCTATTATCTGTATAGCATGTGTGTAAGACTCTAATAAAACTATGAAGTAATAATTTTATGACAAATAAATATTTCAGTGAGTAAAACTGGCTGTCAATAGTAGGCTGTTATGGACTACACAGCATTTTTATATTATTTTTAAATACTTTTTTTAATGATTATTATTTTGAATTATTGTCCCTGGATCAGTACGATACTCTTGTAATAAAGTAGCGGTGGTAGCAGACATATTTTGAGTATCAGTTCTGGTTGAAAAGAAGCGATCTAATCCTGTTTACATGAAATAAGCTGCTCCCGAGCAGGTTTAAGCTAACGGACCTGTTGCTATGACAGCAGCTCCGGGATGAGCTTCGAAGAACCAAATGATCCAAGATCACGCCAAATCGTCAACAATCAAATCCAGCTAACTGAGTTAACGACGTAAGAAGAATGGGCCCCAGTATGTCAATATATCTTGTTGTTGAATGATCCTTGAATACTGGCAGCTTTTTCAGTGCCCTGAAAACAAACACCAGATGATTTCTATGTATGTCACCATTTTGGTCACTTTTGTAATCAAGCCTATGGAAGGATATTCCGGACATTTTTTAAAAGGAATTGTAGATTGTACATTTCAACTGTTTTCCATATGTGGACACAAAATTGTGACATAATCCAAACGCAAATTTAAATTGAAAAAAGCCATTTGCAACTTTATTTCCCATATCTTATGTGTTATATTTAAATAACAATATTAATTACAAATAGGGCTGCACAATATTGGAAAAAAACTGACATTGCAATATACAGTATGTGATATATTTTGTGATGTGTACAAATATGGGAAAATTACTCTTGAATCCATTGCTGCCAGAACAATTACCAGAGACACACTACTGCAGCACTGTATACACTGTAATCAGTGGGTACAATTTTTTTTTTTTCATAATGTTTTACTCTAAAATGAAAATGAGTGTATTAGATTTTTTTAATGCATTTTTTCATCTTCAGAAATGGACCAAACTCTGTATTTCATTCTTCTTCTCATTGGTGAGTGTGTTTGTGGTTTTATTCATGATTTCTAGTTTCATTTGGTTTGATCCTGTTATGAAAAGCATTAAAGCAGCGTCTCTCTTTCACAGCTCTCTGCTCCGTATCTGAATGTGTTCAGCGTCAGTATCACTTTATAAATGAGGAGAAGACCTGGACTGAAGCTCAGAGATACTGCAGAGAGAAATACACAGATCTGGCCACCGCTGACAACATGAACGACACGAACGAGCTGAAGAAGAGTGTGAATGATGGAAGTGTTCAGAATATCTGGATTGGGCTGAAGAGGGCGAGTCGTGATGAATGGCACTGGTCTTCAGGTGAACCTGTGCTCTATCTGAACTGGGGACATAAACAACCAAATCTTGGTGCAGAAGAATGCGTTATTATGTCAAATGGACAATGGCATGATGTGATATGTAGCACGTCCCTAATTTTTCTTTGCAATTCCTCCATTAACAGTAAGTGCATCTCCCTACAATGACAACAAACATTAATGTATAAAAAGAAGCACAGAGTTTTTGACCCTGCTCCTGGAGGTCCACTGCTCTGTGAAGTTTCTCTCCAACCTGCTTCAGCTTGTGATTATCAGCTGATCCTGAAGAGCTTGATTTGCTGGTTCTGGGGTGTTTGATTAGGGTTGGAGTGAAACTCTGCAGGACTGTGACTCTCCAGAACAGATGTTGTCCACTGCTGTACACCGTTCTGACACAATACTAATCGCTTCTACATTTTAATGTGGTCATACATATAAACAAGCTGAAGTCAAAGAGACAAACTAATGTTGGCCTGGAGAGAGAGAGAGAGAGAGAGAGAGAGAGAGAGAGAGAGAGAGAGAGAGTAGAGATTTTTTTTTGATTTTTCAATCATCTTTATTTATCAAAAATATTCACATAAAAACAATTGTAAATCTTGTTACAACATTTTTTTTTTTTTTTTTTTTTTAGTGGAGTGCAAAATGAAGTTCATTCTCAATGACAGAACACAATGCTCCTCTGTGACACCATATCCCTTCAAAAACATTTAAAGAATCCATTGCTTTGTAAAAACGAAAATCAATTACAATCCTTGATTTGATCATTGCTGCAAACACCTTTTCAACATTGTATTCACTTTTTTGCTCAATTTTATCTCTTCTACTGATATAAATCGCCATTTTGGCTTTACCCAAAATAAAATTCAACAAATGACACTCATGCTTTCGCCTTTGAACATATTTAAAACTTAAAATAAAAGTTTGTGCAGAAAACTCCTCATTAAAACAACTAAAAAGATTCTGTAAACAATCAAATAAAGGTTTTAGTCTTGAACAGTATAGAAAGGTGTGAAAAACAGTTTCTCTCTGGCAACAAAAAGGACATTCTTTGCCAACATCTGGATTTAAAACAGAAATAAAAGCATTAACGGCAATAATGCCGTGTAAAATTCGCCATTGTAAATCTCCATCTCTTTTAGCTAACGGTGGCTTGTACAATGCTCTCCACTCTGGTCTGACATCATCACTCATCTTTAGAACATTACGCCATGGTGTGTCAACTCTTTCATGTAGCTCTTTCTTGTTAAAAGATTTTACACAAGCTTTGTAAAACATTTTTCCATTGCTTTCACACAAATCTGTCAACTTTTCAGATTTTAGACTAATTCCTACATATTCACCTAAATTTGGTGAAAGAGACAGATTTGGAAACGGATCACTCTCGTTAGGGATAACTTCCCCTTCACGGCAATCTTGAAGCATTGCTTTCTCTTCAGTTGTAAAGGCAGAGTACAGTTTTTTTAACACTTGTGCCACAATTCGAACAGATCTAACCCCCAATAAAACAGCTACCTCTTCAGCTTTTTCAAAGCTTGGACCAGACACTTTAATTAAACACCCAAGGGTTGTGATCTTAGATTTAATAAAGTCTGCTGATATTGTCCCACACGCTCCTAGAATGTCCAACCGTGATCCATAAATCAGAGGTTCCTTCAACAGCCAAAACAATGATGACGGAGAATCAGTTCTTTTGATTTGAAAGTAGTCCCAGACTTTAAAAAGATTCTTGTAAAACTGTGGTAATCTGGAGGTGTTGATTTCTCCGGGATTTAACAAGAACAATGACTTGTCCAAACATAGTCCTCCAGCGGTCTTTAGAATCGTCCTGGTCACCGGTCTCCAGCTTAAAGTCTCTGGACCAGTGAGGAAACGCTGTATGAACTGTAGCCGGAAAGCTGCAGTCCTGCTCTGCAGATGTACAAGCCCTTGTCCTCCTTCCTCTTTTGGCAAATACAATACATTATGAGGTATCCAATGCATCTTTTCCCAAAAAAAGTCTACTAAAAGGGACTGAATTTTAACAATTATCGATACAGGTGGATCAATGCATGCCAGTCGGTGCCAAAGAGAAGACGCTACTAAATTATTAATGATCAGAGTACGTCCTCTATATGATAAACTCTTAACGATCCATTTCCATTTCAATAGGCGACCTTTAATTTTTTCAACTGTTCCCTCCCAATTTTTTTGAACAGTTGTTTCATCTCCTAAAAACACTCCTGAATATCTTAAACCATCTTTTCTCCAACTTAATCCACTTGGGAGTGCTGGTACCCTTCTTTCCCACTTTCCTATTAGCACTGCTTCGCTTTTACCCCAATTAATTCTTGCTGAAGATATGGTTTCAAACTCTCTTAATGTTTTTAATAATAAATCCACGTCACTTTGCTTACTAAGTATAATGACCACATCATCAGCGTATGCTGACAAACACAAAGTGCTGTTACAGGCTGGTAAAGATACCCCTTCTAAAACTCTTTTACAGAGAACACCCCTGTCGTACACCATGACACACTTTAAAAGGAGCACATAAGCCACCGTTAACCTTCAGTAGACTCTCAATGTCATTATAAAGA
Source organism: Carassius gibelio (assembly GCF_023724105.1). Classification (NCBI taxonomy): domain Eukaryota; kingdom Metazoa; phylum Chordata; class Actinopteri; order Cypriniformes; family Cyprinidae; genus Carassius; species Carassius gibelio. The sequence goes on from NC_068402.1 coordinate 3,156,511, forward strand.
ATTTTAATATAACCTATAAAATCAGAGCTAAAACCAAATGCTTGCAAAGTTTTCCAAAGGTAATCGTGTTCTACAAGATCGAACGCTTTCTCTTGATCCAAGGAAATCAAACCCATATCGATTCCCAATATTTTTGACACATCAAATAAGTCTCTTATAAAATAGATATTATCAAAGATTGATCTTCCCGGTACGCAGTATGACTATCCAGAATGGATTACCTCTTCCAAAACCTTTCCTAGTCTAGTAGCTAGAACTTTTGAGAGCAATTTATAGTCACAGCACAATAATGACACAGGTCGCCAGTTTTTTATGTCTCTCACATCACTTTTTTTTGGCAGCAGGGTGAGGACCGCCCTTCTACAGCTCAGCGGCAGAAGTCCTCCGACTAGACTGTCGCTGAGAACCGCCAGCAGATCCTCCCCTATCACAGGCCAAAAGGCTTTATAGAACTCAACTGGGATTCCGTCGATCCCAGGAGCCTTTCCGTTCTCCATACTCTGGAGGGCTTCATGCAACTCTTCAAGGCTTATACCTCTCTTGAGTTCTGCATTAGAGTCCTCAGAGACCTTTGGTAGCTCTTCATAAAAACACTGCTCAACCACATGATCTTCTCTGTGCTCACAACTATAAAGTTTTTCATAAAATTTGTTTGCTCTTTTCCGAATTTCAATAGGGTCTGATTCAAGAGAACCGGTCTCAGAAAACAAAGAATGTATAAAGCGTTTCTGACCGTTCTTTTTTTCTAGACTAAAGAAAAATTTTGATGGCACGTCCATCTGGTCTATATCATTAAAACGTGATCGCACTAGCGCCCCCTGTGCCTTTATTCTTTGTATGTCAGACAAAGCAGATTTCTTTAAAAAAAGGGATTCAATATGTGTTTGATTTCCACTTAACTGTGCTGTTTCTTGAAATTTAAAAATTTCCTCTTCTAATTGTTTCATGGATCTTATTATATCTTTTGTGACATTGTGAGTATACTGTTGACATAATTGTTTGGTTTGTATTTTGCCATACTCCCACCACTTTTGTAGCGACTGAAAATCATCTTTTTCTTTCCTAAAATTCTTCCAAAAACAATTGAAAGTTTCTCCAAAATTTGCATCACTTAATAAATTATTGTTAAAGTGCCAGTATGCACTTTTCGGTTTAACAGAGTGTAAAGTAACTGTACATACTGTATAACAAGACTATGATCGGAAAAACCAACTGGAATTATGAAACAATTTTTAAAAGTACTAAGATGGTGTTTAAAACAGTAGAATCTATCCAGACGTGCTAAAGACAACCTGTTATCACGAGCATGTGCCCATGTATACTGCTTTAGATTCCCATTTAGACTCCTCCACACGTCACATAAGTCATTTGTTTCAATAATCTCAATAAGTCGCTTGCGAGAAAGTAAATGTGGCTCTACATGATTTCTATCCAAACTACTTTCTGCACAATTAAAATCTCCACCTAAAAATAACTGCTCTTCACCATTACATTTGTTCAGCGTCTCACAAAGGGTGTATAAAAAGCTCATTCTTTCTGTTGGTAAAGTTGGAGCATATGCACATATAAAAATAAAAGTGTGATTCTCAACCTTGACTCGAATCTTTAACAATCTTCCTTTCACAACCTCTTCTATCTCAGTAGAGCAGGGAGTAAAACTATTGGAAAATAAAATAGCAACACCACCGCTAAGTGAGGATTTGTGACTAAAAAAAGAGAGACCTTTAAATTCTTTCGACCATTCATCTACATTTGCTGTGTCACTATGTGTTTCTTGTAAAAGTAAAACATCAAGTTGTTTCTGATTCATAGTGTTATATATTAATGTGCGTTTTATACATTCTCTTGCTCCATTCACATTTAGAGATGCAATGCGAATGTCATCCATTTGAAAAAGAAATAGACTTAAACTATAAAGAAAAAAACAGCCATAGAGGGCCAAAAAAAGAATCCTTTGTACTAAATTTTTAATTTGGTCACAAACTTTTTTAACCTATAGACTTCCTTATTTGTGAAACATCCCTCAGTCATGAAAGCCCTCGTATTTTCCACAAAACGTTTTATGTCTGGAAAATAGTCAGCAACCTGTACTCCTCTCACGTTTTTTGACACCTTTAAAAACTTCTTGATTTCCCCAGCATCATACTCTAGACATGTCCATTCAGTCTGAGAACAACTAGAAGCACCGGAATCTGAGACATCGCTCTCATTACCCTCATCTCCATCAACTTCAAACTCATTTTCATTTTCTTTTTTTCTAGTTTGCTTTGATTCAGAGACCTCATCAATCTTTTTCCTCTTTAAAGGGGTTTTGAAAACTGCCTGATCTATGTCCCTAAACATCATTAGATCGTCACTTAAGTTGACTTTCTCTGAAGGAGACTTTGAATCAGACACTTTGTTATCATGTGAAACATCCATACTGTCAGCAGCCTTAGGCTCACCTTTTTCAAGCACAGGGATAGATGAATCATTCTCCCGATTCTTCCCAGCCTTGTCCTGATTCACCTCAGTCTGTGAGTGAGGAAGTGTTTCAGTTTGGTCGCTAGTGGATGGCCCTGGATCAGAAACATTATCTGTGCTGACTTGGTCACAGGCTTCACCTGAAACATCTGGTTTATTTGTACCGTTGTTATCTGGGCAAACTCGTAATATGTGGCCCGTTTTCCCGCAGCCAAAACACCTCATCACATCCGTACTAACAAAAACAGTATAATGAAAGTCATCGACTCTGAGTTTCAAATTCAGATTGAGTTCGTCTCGGTTATCTTTCAGGATCATGTAAGTGAACCTCCTGAAAGATACCACATGTTTGATTAAGTCTGATTTGCTGCCAAAAAACATCTTTTTCACTGGGCTGACTATCTTTCCGAAACGCGACAGTTCTTTTGTCAGCATTTCGTCTTTTATGAACGGCGGAACATTAGACAAAGTGACTTTCTTAGCGGGGAAGCACCGGGGTGAATAAACCGCTAATAACTATACCTCTCTCCACTACTTCGTTTGCTTTCTCAACAGAATTTAAAAACAAAACAATTGCATTATTCATCCTAGATGCCGCTAAAATACAGTCATGACCAACAATATTTCCGACGGCCAATATGCATTCCTCCACATTCACTGCGGACACCACTTTGACTCCGTGGCGCCGCGTGAGAGAATCTAAACTAGTGTTTGTGTTCTGGGCTGCCATGCTTCCAGTGAATGGGTGATACACTGGTTGCTAACGACCAGCCCCTCCTCCAAGGGAGCCTTACTTCCCCACCCGATGCTCCACAAATATCAACTAAATAAAGAATTGAAAGAAGAAAAAGGAAATTTTCGCCACAGCGGGCATAAACCATTCACACTTACAACGCGCTCTCAACGCTCACCCAACAAACGCTCACGCAACAAACGCACACGCACGTGCACGTGCACGAGAGAGAGAGAGAGAGAGAGAGAGAGAGAGAGAGAGAGAGAGAGAATTTCATTGAACACATATTGATTTTTTGACACTTGGGTGAAATGTGTAAATGTGCGATTGGAGCATAATTTTATTTTTTTTTGTTTGTTTTTTAGCAATATTTATAAATGATGAATTCAAAAATGTCAAACTGTTTTGGCAAGTGTTTCTTAATCATAATTCATAATTTATTTATACATTTATTTATAATTAATAATTATTTAATTTATAAATTTAGTAGCATATAGTAGGGGTCATGGGGATGTCTGGTGTAGAAAATCAACATACGGTAACCCTTTATTCAAGTATTATTAAAACTGTTAAATATTTTATAACACACACACACACATACAATATATATATATTGAAAAAATATAAAATAATAATATAATTTTTAATATAATTTTAATAACTAATAGCACCTCCGGTCATAAGTTTTGGACACTACTGAATGGAATTCTGTCTCTTCTTGATGTTTACGAACAAAACTTTTGTTCAGTTCTTGTCTCGTCAATGTAATTTTATTGTTTTCACTTTTACCCATATTACAATATTTAGTTTTGGAGATTTTTATTGTCAGAAATGAGTCTTTTTAAGTAGATGTTTCAAAACAAATACAAATTTGTGATCACTAGCTTCAGAGTCTGTGATAAACACCTGAACACTGTGAGCTGTGAGATACATTCAGCTTTCAGGATCTCAACACAAAATCAGTCTTTAAATGATGTGTTTCTGATGATAACCATGAAGCAGCTCAAGAATAATGAACAAACTGATTGATGAATCTGTTTTCATCTGTTTTTCTTAAAGCAGACACAGAACTTGTCTTAGTCAATCAGGCGATGAACTGGAGAAACGCTCAGAGTTACTGCAGACAGAATCACATTGATCTGGTCAGTGTGAGGAACCAGAACGAGAATCAACAGGTTCAGCAGTTCATTAGTCACAGATATTTATCAGGATCATGGATCTGGATCGGTCTGTTCAGAGGCTCATGGCAGTGGTCAGATCAGAGTGACTCTTCATTCAGAGACTGGGACACTGGTGAACCTGATAATAATGGAGGAAATGAAAACTGTGCAGCTCTTAATGCTCAGAGAAAATGGTTTGACGTCTCTTGCACCAATCAATATCCTTTTGTGTGTTATGAAGGTGAGTAGATCTTCACTAAACACACACACTCCATCATCACCTCCAGATCTCTTCAAGTTCACTCTACATGTCTGACATGACAAATTCATCCCCAGTGTTTGTTCTGCATGTTGTTTTTGATCAGTCTCTCTCTAGTTTCTGCTTGTGTTTGGTTTGTTTTCCAGATAAACTTATTGTGATCCGAGAGAATGTGACGTGGTCTGAAGCTCTGAGATACTGCAGACAGAATCATGTGGATCTGGTCTCGATTCATTCAGAAGAGATGCAGCGTCGTGTAATGAACGTGGTTAAACTGGCGTCTACTGCGGAGGTGTGGTTGGGTTTACGTTACTCTCACATTGTGGGCATCTGGTACTGGGTGAGTGGAGATACCGTGTGCTATCAGAACTGGGCTCCAGGGAACGGCACATCAGAGGAGGACTGTGAACACACAGTGAGATCTGGAGCAGTTCAGTCTGGAGGAGATCAGCGCTGGATCAGCCTTCCTGAGACTCACAAACTCAACTTTATCTGCACAACTTATGAAGAGTAAAGAACATGTGAATGCCTGTATGTTAATTTCTATTATTTTCCTGTTTCCAGTTGTTAAGGTTAAATACATGTGTAAGTTTTTTTTTTTTTTTTTCTACAGATTATGTTAGATGAATAGTTCATGCAATCTTTCATTAACATATTATTGTGCTGTGAAGTGTAGATGGTCTGTAAATCTCCAGGTGGATAAATCAGTGTGATTCCTGTAGGTGGTGTTTGGTTAAGGGCTTAAAGTTAGAACTGCTGTTTTTAATGTTTAAAAATTTACCTTTGTGCTATTCAGTAACGACATAATTTCTGTCTGTCAGTTTAATTTTGTGAGGGGTCAATAAGGGTATCATATTTATATAATAAGATAATCTGAAATCTGTGTACTGTTTTCTTTTAGTTTTATGAGAAAATGTGCTATTATCAAATTTAAATTAAATTAATGAATGCGACGAAAGAGTATAATATGAGTAAAATTATATATTTTTTATGTTTTGAGAATTTTTGTATCATGATGTGGCTGCTTCTCTCTTATGCTTAAAGATTTTATGTATTATAAATATGAAGTAACTTTAGAAAATACTTTTTGACTGAGCGTGTCTGTTTGTCTCAGCAGAATGAATTCAGGTTTATCCTTAGAAATGAAGAGGTGCAGGTAGGGTATACAATATTGTAATGTGCTTGTGCTTGTGCATGTTTGTCGTGGCTTTAACTGAAATAAATAACCCAAATAAAACCATTGAATACTGACAAGCTTTTTACCCCCGACTTTATTCTCTATTGACATACTACCTCTCCTTTCTTTTTCAGCCTTGCTCCCCATCAGAATAAAAATCTTCATAACAACATGGGGCACTTCTAACACAAAAGTAAAATTGTTTAATTTTTAACTTTAATATCTTGTTTTGCTCCATGAACTCGGGATCAAAGGTTAAACTGTGAAATAGTTTGGAGCAGAATAATGAAAGAGGCATCGTCTCAGCTTGCAGGAAACTTTACTGAAACAATACATTTTAATGACAAACAAATCACGTTGAAAGCATAACAAAACAGCCGTAGAGCCAAGACACAGACTACTGCTCTAGCTCAACCCACTACCTGCTCACTCCCGCCACTGCTCATGGGTAATGTAGTTTGTTTGAATATATTGTAGAGGCTAACAACAAACAATCACAAACATTAATGCAATGTGGCAGGGGAGGCGTGGTTCAGCGAGGTCTGCGACGGGAGAGCAAATGAAGAGACGAGCAGTGGGAAGTGGTTCAAGTGAGAAACAAGTAACACCTGGTTCTCGTTGTAGTGATTGGGGAAGCGCTATTTAAGCCGCCCGAGGACCGGCAGAGAGAGAGAGACCTGAGGACTCGGGGAAGGACACAGCAGCAGCAGCAGCGCTAAAAGTGAAACCGTAGTGGCGAGTGAATGAACGTGAAAGTTTATGCGCATGTGGCGCGACTTTGTTTTCTGTTTTATTTTCTCTTTGAAACAACCTTGTTTTATTTTATTTTTGAAACAAGTCATTTTTTTATTCCATTTTTTATTTCATTCCATTATCATTTATAGCACAATTGTTTATACACTTATTTATTTGCCAATTTGTAAATCTCTCTTTTTTTTTTTTTTTTTTTTTGTTGTCTCTGTGTACTGGAAGCCTTTGTCACTAAAACAAATTCCTTGAATGCGTAAGCATACTTGGCAATAAAGCTCTTTCTGATTCTGATTCTGATAAAATCTTCCTCGAGCCTCAGTACGCCGACCCTGGTCTCCTTGCTTCCACACACGCAGCAAACGTGAACCTGATTACACTGGTGCCGAAACGCGGGAAGGAAAGAGAAACACACCACCATGCCGACCCCGTCAGGCCCATCGGGTTCGCCATTTGCGGACATCATCACGGCACTCGCGGGCCTGCATCAGGAGCAACATCAAGCCCTGCTGGCTGTTCCGGAGCTTGCTGGACCTGTCACCTCTCGCCCTCGCAGCTCACTGAAATCGGGCATTTGCAGTCCGAATTTGCCAATGTGTTTTTGCCTCTAACGGGTCGTACTAATCTGATTCAGCACCATATTGAGACAGACCCGGGCGTGGTGGTTCACAACCGGCTATATAGATTACCTGAACACAAAAAAAGGTAGTTCAGGCTGAATTAGAAGCTATGCTAGGGATGGGAGTAATTGAGGAGTCCCACAGTCATTGGGTGAGCCCGATAGTTTTGGTGCCTAAAACGGACGGCTCGGTGCGCTTTTGTGTGGACTACCGCAGTGTCAAATTTTGAGTTGCTCGATCAGTTAGGCACGGCTCGCTTTTACTTGACATTGGACTTAACAAAGGGATATTGACAGATCCTCTTATCTCCCATGTCCAAAGAAAAAACAGCCTTCACCACGCCGTTTGGATTGCACCAATTTGTGATGCTTCCGTTCGGTTTGTTTGGGGCCCCGTCTACGTTTCAGCGTCTCATGGATCGGGTGCTAAGATCCCATGCTGCATATGCCGCAGCCTATCTGGATGATATCATCATCTATAGTGGAGACTGGCAGTGCGCAGTTGGGCAGGTGGAGGTAAGGCATCTGGGCTTCCACTTGGGTCACGGGCAGGTGCGTCCCCAAATTGACAAGACGGCAGTGATTGCAGCCTGCCCCAGGCCCAAGACCAAAAAGGAGGTGAGGCAGTTCCTGGGGCTGGCGGGATATTACAGGAGGTTTATCCCTGACTATTCGGACCTCACCAGCCCACTGACTAACCTCACTAAAAAGGGGGTACCAGATACGGTCCAGTGGACGGAGCAGTGCCAACAGGCCTTCACACGGGTTAATTCTGCCCTGTGTGGTGGACCGCTCCTGCACTCTCCTAACTTTTCTCTTCCCTTTTTGTTGCAGACTGAGGCATCGGACAGGGGGCTGGGCGCGGTCCTGTCCCAGGAGGTGGAGGGGGTGGACCGTCCGGTGCTGTACATTAGTCGAAAGCTCTTGAAGAGGGAGACTAAGTACAGCATCATAGAGAAGGAGTGTTTGGCCATCAGATGGGCGGTTCTCACCCTTCGCTATTACCTCCTGAGGCGGGAGTTCACCCTCTGCTCGGACCACGCGCCCCTCCAGTGGCTCCAATGCATGAAGGATACCAACGCGCGAATCACTCGTTGGTATCTGGCTCTGCAGCCGTTTAAGTTTAAGTAAGGTGATTCACAGGCTGGGGGCGCAGATGGCTGTGGCCGACTTCCTCTCCAGGAATGGGGGAGGGAGCTGCAGGCCAGATGGCTCCCCGGCCTGAGTCGGGCGGTGGGGGTATGTGGCGGGGGAGGCGTGGTTCAGCGAGGTCTGCGATGGGAGAGCGAGTGAAGAGACGAGCGGTGGTAAGTGGTTCAAGTGAGAAACAAGTAACATCTGGTTGTAGTGATTGGCGTGGGGAAGCGCTATTTAAGCTGCCTGAGGATCGGCAGAGAGACAGAGACCTGAGGATTCAGGGAAGGACGCAGCAGCAGCACTGTAAGTGAAACCGTAGTGGCAAGTAAACAAACGTGAACGTGAAAGTTTATGCGCATGTGGCGCGACTTTGTTTTCTGTTTTATTTTCTTTTTGAAAAAATAAAATCTTCCTGGAGCCTCAGTACGTCGACCCTGGTCTCCTTCCTTCACACAGGTAGCAAATGTGAACCTGATTACATGCAATTATAATAATTTAACCTTGGTTATAATTAATCAACGTCAATCAACTACAAATTATAAATAGCAACACCCAGCTTTTGTGTTTACACATTGGTGAGTGGATCTTAAATTCATTAAGTAGTACCTGCGCCAATGAGTCCAAATTTCATTTAGCAGCCTCTGACTGTATTTCCATCTTTTTGTCAAGGTTTCTCGACTCTGAGCAGCAGGCTGAGTGTTAGATGCCATGGGTTTTGGTAGTAAAGATGTTAGTCGGTTACCAACCAGAAAATTACCAGGTGTCAGTGGCTTTTAACACAAGCCTCTACTTCAGTTAAGATGGTGGTTAACTCTTCAAAATTCATTGAGACTATATCCAAGATCCTCTTAAGGCATGACTTTGCTGACCTTACAAGATGTTCCCAGAAACCGCCCCACCAAGCTTCTCTCTTGGCTATGTACTTACATGTTATACCTTTTTCAGCATAGAAAATTCTGAGATCAGGCTCTTTGATTGACTTCCATAGCTCCTTCAGATCTCGATCAGCTCATTTGGTCGAAGGTCTTGCATTATCTGAGTATATGACTTTACATATACTCCCCTCCTAAGTCCCCTCCTGGCTATGAACCACTTTAGCACTAAAAGGAAGTTCCCTGTGCTTTGACTTGAGACTAGTTCCAAATGAATGGCCCTATTGACAGCGCAAGTGAAAAGTGCTATGTATGCTTTACTCGTACCATTACTGGTCTTTACCATGAGCGGCCCAGCAAAATCCACACCAGTAGTTTCAAAAGGAGGAGATTCAATGACTCTATCCCTCAGTAAAGGGGCAGTAGCCTGCCGCACTGGCTTGGCTTTAAAAACCTCTAGCAGATGAACACCTTCTGACTATCTACCCTTTTAAATCCAAAATCTGTCTCTGACTTGCATGAGTGTATCTCTTGTACCAGAGAGCAAACCCTTCTGATGACAGTTTTGAATCAAATGTTCACAATACCCGTGTTTAGCAGGTAATATCCATGGGTGCTGCTCTCTAAAGGTGAGATCAGATTGCTGTAGCTTTCCTCCCACGCTCAGTACTCTCTTTTCTCTTCAAAACATCTGTCACCTTGCGCAATTCAAACTCAAAGTCATCGTGGTCTTGCCTCCATATCAATCCCAACACTTTCAGTGCAATGCTGTGTGTCTCTGAATCTGCTGTGCTCTCAACCTGGCTTTTCATCCATCTCACTCTTAGGTATGAGGAGTTGGTCGTCCACTAATTGAAAAAATAAGATTTGAATATCCAATAATCGAGATAAAATGATTATTGTGCCCCATTCCTCCCCCTTTTTTTTCCTCTTTAAAAGCCAATTTTCCCTGTGCAAATCAGTAAAATCATGTAACGTGAGATTTGCAACATGGGACATGCTTGAATTTCTAAGAATATTTATTTGTGTTTTTAAAAGCATGAAAGAGAACTTGCTGCTCCTCAAGAAGATATAAGCGCTCAGAGATGAACAGAACACGGACGTCTTTTTGCTCAAAGTGTGCGCCTAATCGGTCAAGTGCATGCAAAAATTTGTCAAAATGCTGCGCTTGGTGATTATTCATGTTTAAATTCATCGTCAGTAATAAATGAATGTAAAGAGTTGAGATGCAAAGTACACGTGTAACAGCAATTTGGATCTGTGCGGCTCTTAAAGTGACAACAGGCTATGTTTTATTTTACATTTGATTATTAATTTCTGCAGTAGGCTGAACGCTACATGAATCTTTTCATATAAACTGCAATAAATACAAACTTAAACTGAAATGAGAAATTATTAATAAATGGTATACTGAATAAATGAAATAATCATAGAGCTTGAGACTTGCATAAAAAAAAAAAAAACATTAAAGCACAATTTGTTTAATTTGTATCTTTTTCTATTTCTATTGTATTTGTTCTTTTGTTTTGTTTTTATTACTGACAGTTTAATTATTTTCAATAGTTTTGAGGACTTTTTGTTTCTTTGAAATTCTGCTGGTCTTTATAATGTAAAAATCATGGCAAGTCAAGTCCGCTTTGTCAATTCTTCAATGTACAGCACATATATACAGATAATTGAAATTGCGTTACTCTCAGGCCCTTGGTGCATACAGATAACACTAAAAACTCGGACATTAAATAAAGATAATAAAAAATAAAGTACAACTGTACAAATATACAAATAGGTCATGTAAAAAGAAAGATAAGTAAAGCAGCACAAGGCACATGTGTCACAGTTTCTGGTCTGTGTTTCCCTGGTTGTCCACTAGTGGTCCCAATTCCCCATAGGCACCTCACCTCAGGCACTACTGTTGATCTAAATTCAGTCTTTGTCGCCTCACAATTCAATCACAGGGCTGAATACCAGTTGCCTTGTCAAAAAATCTTTATTGCCATATGTATCAGGCAGACTGTAGGAGAGAAACTTGTTGTCTTTGCCAGCTGTGTGTTCTTTCTCTGTTTCTCCGTTTCTCAGTTTCTCTGAGGCTTTAACAGTGACCATAGCTTATATACCACTGACCAAGTTCCTTAAAAAGGAACAGAAACATGTTTGTTTGTTTAAAATAGAATGTATACTTCATGCTTACATCAGTTGGTATATTTATACATACATACATTGGTGGAAAGAAGAAGCCACCCTATGCATCAGTGGAACACATTACATGTACACACGTTCCTTCATGTACACATTCTGGTATGGTCAAAATTAGCTCCTCTCCCTGTGTCTGTCATATGATCCTACATGTTCATGCAGACTTTAACTCATGCAGTAAAACTTTAAATCATGCACTAAAACGTCACAAGCAAATATAAGTGATATTAAAATAAGACATTTTTGGTCTACACTACAGTTCCCACATAGCTTTGTCCCTTCATCACAGTTAATTGCACACCTTTTATTGCACTCAGCTGTCTCCACTTCCTTCATTATCCTGTCTATATAGACCGATCTGTTTTCTTTCGGTGTCATGGAGTCCTTATTTTCCGTCACCTTATTTTTTTTGCGTTCCTTGTATTCTCTAGTTTCTTGTTTCCTGTTTGTTTTGTTTCCTGACTGATTTCATGGTTTTGACAACCTGCTTGTTTTGGATATTGATTTTTGGATACCCATTAAACACTCGTCTCTCGTCTCCTGTGTCCTATAGTTACAACATGGCAGACAGAGTGCAAACCAGTGAAGTAAACAAACAGTACAGATATAATGATTGTAGCAACCTTATTTACAGGAAATACATATTTGCTATGTAACACTATCTTTAAATCACTCATATAAAGTTTTGGTCATATGGCCCCCTCATAACAGTGTTAAATAATCGTGATTACAATATTGACCAAAATAATCGTGATTATGATTTTTGCCATAATCTAGCAGGCATAATACAGTTTTAGGCTGTTCAGACTCATATTGGTTGAGATGGGTTCTGATGGTCGCTGCTTATAGAAAGGGGCTAGATGCAACTCCAAACACAACTCTGTTCATTCTCATGATCCCAAACTCACTTTCAGAATTCTGTGATGAGGGATCTTAAGTCCATAAGAACCTCACAACATCTCTATCCCTCTCTTTCAATCTTATCTGCAGAAAAGCCTTTGCAATATCAGCTGTGAAGACGACTTTGTGAAGGTGGAATTTAATAAACCCAGATTTACTTCATGTGCTTAAGTTAGGCCCGATGAGCAAACAGTCATTGGGACAAAGATACACTCTAAACAGAGCATCAGAGCACATTCTCAGAGCCTTTTTTATGCTTAATTTCAAGGTTGTATCCATGAATAATTCTTATTCTTATAATATATTAATATTCTTATTATACATTCTTGTTAGGAAAACCAGAGGGTTATGGTCCGTATAAACAACTATAGGTTGTATAAATCAACTATACAGAGGTCCTGTGATAATAATAGTCCTGTGCGAATCGGCATCTCTGTGATTTGGCCAGGATTTGGCAGGTCGTATATATTTTTCGAGGTTTTTGTTTCCTGTGCACCTTTTTATCCATCTTTCGCGAAGAAAGCAGCTGCACTGTACTGTTTGATAGTATTTTGGGTGCTGTCATATCACTACACCATACGATTTGCAGACAGAGAAAGCTGAAAAGGTTTTGAGGTTAATGTGTTACAAATTAATCAAACATAAAGCTTCAGATATTATTTTAACCTGGTGAAATGTAAATGACACAGCGCACGAGACTATATTTCAAAACCATAACCTAACCATAGCCGCCAAGTGGTACCAGTCACAACACACACTGGTCCAACTAACCAATCACAGCACATCTCATATTTCAGAAGGCGGAATTTTCAATTGATGCAGGAACTATTCCAGCCGTTCATGCCAGACTGAAGAGAGAGGTGTTGTAATAATGTAAAATATGTGAAAAAATATGTGTTTTTCGAGCAACCTAGTATGAGAGCCTGTTCTAGTACACACTCCCAGATAAAGACTTTTTAAAAGAGCATAAGCACCCCTTTAAATAAGTGGACCTGATATACCTACAGGGTGCCAAAATATCACTCCCTAAACCTGTCCCTTTGAACTGGTCTGACTGAATATTTACTGTTTGTATCCATTAAAAAATGTACATACAAATGAAAAAGGCAGTTCAACACTTGAATCCAGTGATGTCATCATCCAGCTCAATTCAGTTTAAATGGTATCTGTGAAATAAAGTTGATGATATCGCTGAAAATGAAGTGTCTCCAGCTAAGCAAGCCAGAGGCGACAGCGGCAAGGAACCCAAACTCCATCGGTGACAGAATGGAGAAAAAACCTTGGGAGAAACCAGGCTCAGTCGTGGGGCCAGTTCTCCTCTGACCAGATGAAACCACCCTTAGGTAAAAGTAGTATACTTCAAGTGTATTTCATTAAGTGTACTTAAGTGAAGTATATTCAAGTATATTTTTAAGTATACTTTAAGTATAACAGTAGCAATTTTTGAGTACACAACAATTTTACCTCTATGTTTGTAGTTTCTACTGCAATTATACTAAAAGTGAACGTACAGGTATACAGACAGTTTACTAATTAAATACTTTGTAGTTCGTATTAGTAGCTGGTGTCTTTTTCTTCTTCACTTGTTTTTTCACTTGAAGATGTGTTTTAGCGTCCTCTACAATATAATAATGAAAGCACAGATTCTAGGAATAGCTCAAATATATTTAGAATTTTTGTTAGTATAAGTCAAGTATACTTAAATGTAATTTTAAGTATATTCATTAGGAGTACATAAATAAAGCATACTTTCCTATTTTTATCTAAAAAGAAGTATACTAATAGCACACTTGAATAAACTTATTTTTCGTAGGGGCAGCAGTTCAATTCCAGGCTTCAGCAAAGTCACACACTCAACTGGTTCCTGTGGTATTGCCCTGGTGGCTGTCTAGGAGACAAGTTATTGACTGTGGATCTGTCTCTGGAGCTCATCTAGTTGTCTTGGTCTTCCACTAACACTCAGGGATGTAGAGGTCCTTTCTAGGTGCTGATCCACCATCTGATCTGGATACAGACTGGATCTGGTGGCTACGGTGACCTCGGAACAAGAGAGAAACAGACTAATATTAGCGTAGATGCCATTCTTCTAATGATGTAGCAAGTACATCGGGTGTTATTGGAAGTGTTTCCGGTTCTGGTTTACCTAATTAATGCAGCCTAAAATTCCTTTAATGGATTTTAATATTAGAAATGTGTTAATGTGTTATTTGTAAACCATGTTAAAGTGATGGGTCTTTAATCTAGATTTAAACTGCAAGAGTGTGTCTGCCTCACAAACAATGTTAGGTAGGTTATTCCAGAGTTTGGGCGCTAAATAGTTTATGGTGTGAGGATCCACACATCTGCTCAAAAAGTGAAACAGCCAAGAGTTCCATGCAGGAGACGGACAAATGTAACATAGTCACACATGTACCAGTTATCCTAATTTAAGACACACGGTCTAAAATTCATAGCAAAGCACTCGGGTGTTTTATAAGAATACACTTAACTAGCCAATGTGCACATGTAGTAGCACAAACAACTATACAGTGTGTTATATGGGCACAATGTGTTTTAAACGGTTACATTTTTAAATCATATCTGACAGCAGAGAGACACACAGCAGCGAGAGTTCTGGTGCAGAGCTCCAGAGACCCTCACACACGGCATGGGGTATCTGTCTATAGAAACCCCTCCACCCTGCAATGGCCAAAGAGTAAATGTAGCAAGTGTTTGGCTTCACAAAGAGATCAAAGCCCTTTGTTTTGTGGAATGGCATTTGCATTGCAAGAGTTCCTGAGTGGTTGGCTTCACAAATATTTAATTTTGTAAGGAAATAATTTCATTCCTTTCAATGGGGTGCATTCTTACATGTGCTAATGCTTCTTTTAAAATAAAAACATTATTCTTCATATAATTTATCTTTATTCCACATTCTCTGTCACTTGTCTGTGAAAGGGCTGTTTTAATAGAGTTTGGCAACTGTACATGCGTCCATGCTTAATATCATGTTAATAAGTGTATAATTGTATAATTATACAGGGCCCAACGTGGCCTCACTCTCCTGGGCATGAGAGTAGGATGGCTTCCTCTATTCCGGTTCTCCGTGACCTTGACAGGCTGAGCTCCAGAGGGTTTTTAAGAGCAACGCTTGGTAAAGGTGGTCTCACTCTGGCAGGCATGAGAGTAAGATAATGCCCTCTACTCCGGTTCTCCGTGACCATGAAGGCTGAGCTCCAGGGGCTTTTTTGAGTGATGCAGGCCCAATGTGGCCTCACTCTCTTGGGCATGAGAGTAAGGTGACGCCGGTTCTCCATGAGAGTGAAGGCTCCATTCGTGGGGTGACCAGCGGCAGGTTTCAAGGGTCCAGGGCCTTCGGTACCCCCAAGCCCACACAGCACAATGAAGGTGAAGGATGGCACCCACCGGCCCGTCTCATTCGCACCGCTGGGCAGGTGGAGCTAGAGTATGTGCGATGGTACCCATAAGATGGTGATCTATGCATTAGCAGAGCGAAGCCACAGGAAACCCTGGTTGAGGCCCACAGCGGTCCTGATGTATACAGACCTGGGTATAGGGGCGAAAGACTAATCAAACCATCTAGTAGCTGGTTCCCTCCAAAATTTCCCTCAAGGTAGCTGGTGCTTTATCCGGTAAAAATGAATGACTAGAGGCCTTGGGGCCAAAATGATCTCAAACTATTCTCAAACTTTAAATGGGTACGAAGCCCAGCTCTCTGGCTTGGAGCCTGGGTGTGGAATGCAAGACACCTAGTGGGCCACTTTTGGTAAGCAGAACTGGCACTGGGGAATGAACTGAACACCGGGTTAATGAGCCCAATGCCGATGCTCATCAGACCCCAGAAAAGGTGTTGGTTGATACAGACAGCCGGTCGGTGGCCATGGAATTTGGAATCCACTAAGGAGTGTGTAAAACTCACCTAAAAATGGATAGCACAGGAGCGTCATGCCCATATCCGGCTGTCAACAGCAAGAAAAGGTATCAAGGGATATCAAGGGCGGTGGTGCGAAAGCCTTTCGGGATAAGGATTGGTTTCGGGATAAGTATTGGCTCTAAGGGCTGGGTCAGTCGGGCTGAAGTGTGAAGTGGGGCTGGGCCTGCGCCACGGCTGAGGGAGCGGCCTCACCGCAGCACCCACCACTCCCGCCTCCGGAATGCGGCACTAGGCGCACTTGTTCAGGAAGTAAAGTAACCCACGCATGCGTAACACACGAGAACCATGGGTGGCAGGGGAACGTTGATATGTGCTGAATTACACCATGCAATAAACATTCATTCACTATGCTGTGCATAATAGCACCAAAATAACAAAAATATTACATCTATGCTCAGTCGCGTTGTGTTCTCAATGCGTTTTCCGTGTGCGTTTGCGATTACGTTAGGTGACTGCAAACGCACCTGGGTTTAATACAACTATTGAGTGTCAAAGCAGACCAAAACCTAAACATAAGATTTTTCAAAAAGAAATCAATTCTTTTAAAAAAAAAGTAACAGTGTATTAATTTTCACATTCCAGTTAAATACTTTTAAGTACATAATGAGAACATAAGACACATTTATCTGAAATAGAAGCAGTAGAAGATGAGGTTATCATTTTAGTTGGGATAATGAAAAGAGCAAAAAGAAGATAAAAACTTTACCCCATAAAGAAAAAAAAAAGATTTTTCCCCAAATCTTACTCGCTTTTCATAATTTGTGAGTAACTTGAAAACACTTTTTTCAATAAACATGCTCTCTCAACAATCACATGCATTACTTCATCTCACACTCAGTTTTATCTTTTACTGAAAATGAAAATGCTCTCAGTAACCACTACCACCTGTCTTCACTAATTTGCTCAATCCTCATCAGTCAAGGGTGTGTTTCCTGATAACCTGACTCTTATGGGTTTTAAAATCTGTCCTGGAGGACCCCCAGCCCTGCACATTTTATATGTCATCCTCATCAATCACACCTGATTCAACTCTAAGCTCAAAAGTAGAGATTGCAAGAACTAAATTGAGTGTGTCTGATAAGGGTCCTTCTGGACAGGTTTGAAAACTACTATATTAGTGCACTACAAAGACTTTAAATGTCTACCTTTTCTAGGCATGTTCCCCGAACTATACCTTAAGACGCTTAAGATCAACATTCTTACATGTGAAGTTACAGGTGCTGTCCATGACAGTGGTGCTGAATTAGTTTATATCAATGGCAGTGTTGAACGCATTACATGTAATGCAAGTTACATAATCAGATTACTTTTTTAAAGTAACTAGTAAAGTAACACATTACTTTAGAGTACACCTTAAAGAATATCTGAGTTACTTTTTTATTCCAATTTATTGATTGACAGCTCTCCTGACCACATGTTGAGAAAAATCTGTTACTGTAGTTCTAAAATAAACATGGATATGCAGTAATTAATCTCACTAACACACACAAACACAAACACAGATTCTGTTTTCCTCTAAATTTATAAAAATAATGCAGCTCGGAATATGACACAAACCTGCAATAATTAAATGTTTAACAACACAAATATATTTTATGTATTTAATCCCATTCTATAAACCAATGTCTTTGCTTCTGACCTTCGATGATCCAGTTCAACCATACTAATAAGCAAAAATTACTCTACACACACATTTGTGAGTCTATTTTTTATTGCTGAAGTGTGTTGAAATTTGTTCTTCTGCATTCTACTGTAAAGATGCAAAGTTACGTTCCCTTCAACATGAGACGTATTAATTTCACTATTGGTGTAAAAAGGTATTTATATTTGCCAAAATTATAACTTCTTTATTTGAAAAACAAACAAGCAAGTCATGTCCAGATTTAAATAGTAATGCAAAAGTAATCACTTTTCATAAAAAGGAACTAAGTAATGTAATTAGTTACTTTTTGATGGAGTAATGCAATATTGTAATGCATTACTTTTAAAAGTAACTTTTCCCAAGACTGATAGATGTCTCAAGAATTGATTACTCACCCTGCAGGGGTGCTTCACTGCATCATCTGTGAAAAAAAGCAGTGTTCATTATAAAAGAAGCACTTCAGAAAGAGTCAATTCATCTGGAGTCATGAGATCTTGTGAAAATAATCAAAATGAAGGCCTGGTCGAGTGCTGATGGGTTGGCGATATGGATATGTTTCCAGTCAAAAAGGCCTATTACTCGTGGGATTCTGGCAATGGCATGAAAGCACTGATGCTCCTCCATCACTTTGTGCCTTGTGAAAGGTGTGCAGATATGATATGTACTAAATGGTTCTGCAGGCAGCGTTGCCATTGATTTAAATTCAATTCAATTAAATTTATGCATTTAGCAGACGCTTTTATCCAACTTACAGTGTATAGACTCCTAAACATTTACTGACTAATGGTGTGCCAGCTGATGAACCTGTGGATAATAGAATAACTGTATTCATTGCATGAAAACACTTAAGTTAGCCTAAATGAACACTGGGTCTATTACAACTTCAGAATTATATTCGTATAGACTGAGATGTAAAGAACTGTGACTGACTGACACAGATGTCAGAATGCAAATTAGGGGAAAGAAGTGGGCAAATACACAAATATAGAGGAAGTAAAATATTAAATAGGGGTTTTTAGAGTAGTAAACAAATAATGTAATGCTAAATGAGTGTCGAGAGCAGATATAATAATCATCTGTTTGAAGCTGAGGAAAGAAACATCAGACTCAGGACAGAAACACACAACCTCTAAAGTAAGAATTACTCAGAATTTATTTTTAAATAGAATTAGACTTGTTAGTTTAATAATCGTAAATGCTGCTTTTTTTATAATTACATGTTCATGTTTTATTCCTAGATTTCAATATTCAATGCATTTTGTGTTTTTCAAGTTTTCATCTTCAGAAATGAACCAGACTCTGTATTTCATTCTTCTTCTCATTGGTGAGTGTGTTTGTGGTTTTATTCATGATTTCTAGTTTCATTAGGTTTGATCCTGTTATGAAAATCATTAAAGCAGCGTCTCTCTTTCACAGCTCTCTGCTCCGTATCTGAATGTGTTCAGCGTCAGTATCACTTTATAAATGAGAAGAAGACCTGGACTGAAGCTCAGAGATACTGCAGAGAGAAATACACAGATCTGGCCACCGCTGACAACATGAACGACACAAACGAGCTGAAGAAGAGTGTGAATGATGGAAGTGTTCAGGATATCTGGATTGGGCTGCAGAAGACGGGTCGTGATGAATGGCACTGGTCTTCAGGTGAACCTGTGCTCTATCTGAACTGGGGACATAAACAACCAAATCTTGGTGCAGAAGAATGCGTTATTATGTCAAATGGACAATGGCATGATGTGATATGTAGCATGCCCCTAACTTTTATTTGCAATTCCTCCAATAACAGTAAGTGCATCTCCCTACAAAGGCAACACACATTAATGTATAAAAAGAAGCACAGAGTTTTCGACCCTGCTCCTGGACTCCACTGCCCTGTGAAGTTTCTCTCCAACCTGCTTCAGCTTGTGATTATCAGCTGATCCTGAAGAGCTTGATTTGCTGGTTCTGGGGTGTTTGATTAGGGTTGGAGTGAAACTCTGCAGGACTGTGACTCTCCAGAACAGATGTTGTCCACTGCTGTACACCGTTCTGACACAATACTAATCGCTTCTACATTTTAATGTGGTCATACATATAAACAAGCTGAAATCAGTTTCTGTAGAGACAAACTAATGTCGGCCTTGAGAGGGAGAGAATAATTCATAATTTCTTTATAAATTTTATAATTATTTAATTGATAAATGTAATAGGCTTATAGCAGGGGTCAACAGGGATGTCTGGTGTAGGAAATCAACATAACCCTTTATTCAAATATTATTTAAACTGTGTTAAATATTTGGCAACCTTATATATATGTCAACAATGGTTTTATATTTTGAAAACTATAAATCAATATAATTTTAATGGTTTAATCAAACATGTAGGGTCATTAATAACTAATAACATCTCCGGTCATCAGTTTTGGACACTACTGAATGGAATTCTGCCTTTTCTTGATGTTTACGAACAAAACTCTGGTTCAGTTCTTGTCTCGTCAATGTAATTTTATTGTGTTCACTTTCACCCATATTACAATATTTTGTTTTGAGATTTCTATTCTCAGAAATGAGTCTTTTTAAGTAGATGTTTCAAAACAAATACAAATTTGTGATCACTAGCTTCAGAGTCTGTGATAAACACCTGAACACTGTGAGCTGTGTGTTACATTCAGCTTTCAGTATCTGAACACAAAACCAGTCTTTAAATGATGTGTTTCTGGTGATAACCATGAAGCATCTTAAGAATAATGAACAAACTGATTGATGAATCTGTTTTCATCTGTTTTTCTTAAAGCAGACACAGAACTTGTCTTTGTCAATCAGGCGATGAACTGGAGAAACGCTCAGAGTTACTGCAGACAGAATCACATTGATCTGGTCAGTGTGAGGAACCAGAACGAGAATCAACAGGTTCAGCAGTTCATTAGTGATAATCATTCATCTGGATCACAGATCTGGATTGGTCTGTTCAGAGGCTCATGGCAGTGGTCAGATCAGAGTGACTCTTCATTCAGAGACTGGAACACTGGTGAACCTAATAATTGGGGAGGAAATGAAAACTGTGCAGCTCTTAATGCTCAGAGAAAATGGTTTGACGTCTCTTGCACCAATCAATATCCTTTTGTGTGTTATGAAGGTGAGTAGATCTTCACTAAACACACACTCCATCATCACCTCCAGATCTCTTAAAGTTCACTCTACATGTCTGACATGACAAATTCATCCCCAGTGTTTGTTCTGCATGTTGTTTTTGATCAGTCTCTCTCTAGTTTCTGCTTGTGTTTGGTTTGTTTTCCAGATAAACTTATTGTGATCCGAGAGAATGTGACGTGGTCTGAAGCTCTGAGATACTGCAGACAGAATCATGTGGATCTGGTCTCGGTTCATTCAGAAGAGATGCAGCGTCGTGTGATGAACGTGGTTAAACTGGCGTCTACTGCGGAGGTGTGGTTGGGTTTACGTCACTCCTGTATTTTGGGCATCTGGTTCTGGGTGAGTGGAGATACCGTGTGCTATCAGAACTGGGCTCCAGGGAACGGCACATCAGAGGAGGACTGTGAACACACAGTGAGATCTGGAGCAGTTCAGTCTGGAGGAGATCAGCGCTGGATCAGTCTTCCTGAGACTCACAAACTCAACTTCATCTGCACAACTTATGAAGAGTGAAAGGAAACACAGAACTTCCATGTGAGATATAAAATGCCTGTGTTGCTTTAACTTCATTAATCACTTTGTAAAGCAATACTTGTACATATAATATGGTCTAACTCAGCAGGCAATCACATGTTGAGGTTAAAGGCAGAAATCTTTTGCTCATATGTTTGTTAATATAGTTTAAACAGTTTAAAACAATAACTTTAATTGACTGCTCTGTAATTTGATTGAATTGTTCTTATGAGGGTCTGTTTTTTGCAGGTGGGTGAATTTCTGTTGATGTTTCAATGTGATTCCTGTGGGTTTGTTTGCTTAATATTAAGAGCCTCATATTTCGCTTTTAGAAACTCTTTCAACATTTCTTCAAAAAAAAAAAAATAATAATAAAAAAATATATACACATACTCATATACCCATTATTAGGTATACCTGTTTTCTTTCTATTTTATTATGAGATAATTCAGGATTTATAGTTTCTTATTTGTTTTTCAATGATCTCTGTTGGTGTGGATACTTCTTTTTCTCTGATACCAGTTATTATGTGCTTTAGCTAATTTGAATATTGTTTATCCTTTAAGCAGGGATGGTTGGGAGTAAAATATTTACAATACGTTTGTGCTAAATATAAAATTAAAACATAAATGTCAACAACAGCAGCTCAGATAAACTCATGTAAAACCAGCAATATAATCTTATTTATCTATTTTAAATGATCATTTAATTACATCATAGAACAAAAATGGTTTAAAAGCTATTTATTCTTCAATAAAAAAATAAAAAAATTGAGGCATAGTGTAACTTCCCTGTTGTTGTTACTTGTTTATTAAAATGGAGCTGATTGAAAAGCACAATTGAACATTCATTATCTACATTTATTTTTGCAAATGTTTACAATTTGATTCCCATGATATTACATTGACATACTTATATATATGTGCATTGGCTATTTTTATTCATTGTTTGTTTTTAGGAGACAAACTAAAAAAACTACGGAGTAACAAACAAGACTTGTATGTAATGGGATGTGACTTGATCAATAACACTCACTGTCCTTCTATTTCACGTAAGAGATGTAAATAAAGTCCAGCCTGAACGGCTAAATGTCATGCAGACATAAGCAAATGAACGAGGATGTGTTCACATGCAAACATATTCATATTTTGGAAACAAGCAAACAAAAACACACAGTAAACAGCAGGAGTATGAAAGAAAACCAAATGAGAATTTTTCACAAAGAAAATCTTCTAAAACAAAATGACAATGTTTTAATTCTCACATTTCAATCAAGCTTTTAGACTGAGAAAATAAGACATATATTCTGAAACAGCAGCAGCAGAAGATGATATTTCAGTTGGGATACTGGGAGTCCAGCAACATTTTCTAGCATTATAAATGGAGAATAGATATGAGCACTTTAATGCAGGGTGGTCAGAGTCTTCATCTCATTTCTGTTCTGTACGTCTGCCATGGTCTCGTTTTCACCACCAGGGGTCTCGTCTCTCGCCCAGTCCCCTTTACGACTCAGTTTGACGGACAGCTTGGTGAAAACAGAGCTCTCTGCATTAGAGCCACGACTGCTGCGGGTGGAGGCCGACTCAGAGTTGGTTCCTTCAAAGAGTTTGGCCATGAAGCCCAGACCAGCCTGACGGATGTGAGAGCTTCCAGCAAACACATACAGGACGGGGTTCACACTGCTGCTCATGAAGGCGAACGCTGTCACATTGGGACGGCCCACTTTTGCCGCTTTTAAAACAGAAGAGGAGGAGCCCTGGATCACACCAATCACCTGTGGGAACAGATCAGCAAGAGAGAAAAGGCACTTTTGTGGGCTGACATAAAATGTGAGAAAACTGACTTCATATATTCATAGGGCACAGGGAGTGGGGGTGCTGAGGGAGCTACAGCACCCCATGTTTTTTTCTTCTGTGGGCAACTGTTTAACTGTTGGGAATACTAATTAATTTACATTAAGTGCAAATAGGTTGCCTTGTTGGTAAATACAACTTCACCCACAAACGTGTGATTGGGCGAGTCAAGATTACAAAAGACAATCATCACTCATCAGTTTCAGTGGCATGGATGATAAAGTGTGCGTCATACTCTTTTTGATGCAATCAACATGAACCAGCCTTTTGGCGAACTTTTTTTTCTCCTGTCAAATTTCAGATCACATCAGAAAAGCATACATTTTTTAATAAAAAATAAGGAAATAATAAAAAAAGTGTAAAAAATAGAGTATTTGGAAGAAATTGACACAACACTTCCTTAATGCGCTCATATCTATAAGAAATCTGAAGCGTTTTTTCATGATAATTTTATGAATATGGTTACATTGGTGCCATGACCCTGGTGGAAGTAAGGTTTAGTTTTGCAATGGAGGCCAGCTATTATGAGCTCTCAAGAGGTAGACTAGAGGCTTCGGTCTTTAGCATCCTTGCTAGTGCTCCTGCCTCCCATGAAACACTGGTTCAAAACCTGCTCAGAGCATGGGTACATTTTAGGTGCAGAATAAAGCACAACAGAATCCTGGTTTGAACATTTTCCCATGCCATGTTAATCATGGTCATGTGACAGCAGTAAGATATTCAGGGTATCCCAGTGACCCTCTCTGTGAAATCCAGTCTAAAGTCTTGTGAGATAGCAAGTATCAAAATTTGATGAAAAGCATGGTGATTTGATTATTTCAGTCTTTGACATGGTTTTACTTAGTCAGTAATAAAGATATCAAGGTTGCATTTGCACAGAACATTCTTTACCATATGAAGTGATTTTTTTGTTGTTGTAGAAAACAGTCAATCACACACAAAAAAAAAATACTAATAATAACTTTAGCTGGGTTTTCACAGCCAGGATCACATATTGCGAGGTCTGGCTCACCTGTAGGATGTTGATGAGGTGATACGGCAGCCAGAAGACGGCAAACGCAACGATGATGAGGAGGATGAGAGCGTTTCCTCTTCCTTTGCGCTGGAACATTGCGCTACGCAGCCGACAGATCACTGAGATGTAGCAGAACAGGATGAAGGTGAAGGGCAGCAGGAAACCCACGATAGTCTCAAAAAGGTACTGAAAGATTTCATGAGAGTCGCTCTCCCAATGGTACGGCATACACACATGCAACCTTGGATGGAATTGCGTCACAGTACTGTAGGTGCAAAGAAAATGTGAAAAACACAATGTCAGATAAAAAGAAGGACAAAAAGAAGATTACAATTATTTATGAAACCAATTGTGCTGGTCCCAGTTTTTGATACAATGTGCGAAGGTTAATTTGGAAATGTATTTTGTTTTTATTTTTATTTAAAATGTGATAAGTAGTGTAACTATTTCAATTGATTTATTAAAGTAGTGCAACTGATTACTTTTTGATTACTTTTCTAAATTTCTAATAAATATTTTTATCTGTTATTCTCAAATCAAACAAGCATGTGTCCTATTCTGTGTCCCAGACTTCTGGAACATATCGAAGAGCAGTCAATGCAATTTGGAAATTATATGTTTTTTTTTATATAAAAATGATTAAAAATAGTAAATTATATTAATCTGAAAGTGTAAAAAGGCAAACATGATTTCTTTAAGGGGTAGGTTACAATTACGCATTATGAACTGAACTGAGATGGCAAGATTTTTCTGAGGCATTATTTTTACATAAAATTAACTAATTAAAATGACCATGTGTACGTGTATGGCATCATTTATCCCACAACCCTTAACATGAAACATGGTTTTATTACAAATAAAACATGGTTACTAAACTTTAACCAAGGTAACCAAAAAATTTAACCATGGTTTTGCAACAATAACCTAAGTTTAACCTTTGTTTTTGTAGTAAAACTTTGTTTTAGAAATCGTCGTCTCAACCTCAGATGTCACGCCCACAGACCATTGAATAAACGTCTGATGCATATGGGACACAAACATAGAAACACTTCAGGAGTGTTGAAGTCGTTATCGGATTGGTTGAATTTTACAGGATTTCTGCAAGAAGTGTGTGTCGCGTTTTTTAACGTTCCGTCTGGAAACAAAGATACTGTAGTGCCAAACCCTCTCACGAAAGAAGAAAGCCACAGTGTTTATAACTGTGACAGCGAGCACTTATCAGGATCAACTGAACACCGATTTTCAAAAGTATTTGAAATATTTAAAGTTTGTGGCATAGAATCTTTAAAATATCTCTGAGAGTTTAACATACTGGTCTGTTATTGTGGCGACATCTCCATGCCTTGAAACGTGATGATGAACAAAACTAACTTTGATTGGTTGTTTGACATGTCAGTCAAACAGTCTATTGAGCGTGCCTCGGCCAATGAAAGCTATCATATCACCATGAAGGTCTGCCTACGCGAGACTATACAAATGGAAATCAATAGACAAAAAAAAAAAAAAACTTGTTGCCACACTTTTACCTTAACAAATCCATGGTTATATTTTTTAAGGGAACATCAATAAGGAAAATACAAAAAAACACTTTCATTGTCTTTATAATTCTTATTTTTACATTAAAAATAAGTGCTAAATGAGCGCATTTACATTCACGTTCTTAAGCCGATTATGCTTAATGAGCCGAAAAACACTCTTGGTCATGTAAATGTGATAACTCATTTTATTTTATTGGAGTAAGGTCATAAACGGTGTAAACATAAACCTGTCACAATAGGTACTTTTTTGCCTTTTATGCCGATTTTGCATGTAAACGCAATAACGAGTTTTATGTTGGCTTATTAAAGTGTGCATGTGTGATACATTATACGCATTTTAGTGTCGATTTAAGAGCATCTAGACCAAATGTCTTGCAGTAAAGAAAGAAGGAAATATATCACAAAAGAAAACGTATTCATTACTCAGAAAATCATACAAATGTGTTCTCATCTTGTGCAGAATAAGTAGAAATAGTTCTGTCACAATGTTGCATTTATAACTGCATGAGAGGATATGAGCTGTAAGTTTCCTGACATGTTGCAAGTTGACATATTGCAAGCTTAATTTCACAACTGACAAATGTATGGAAGCAGATATGCAAATTATTATAATCTGATGTCCCTACAGGGAAACAACCTGATTTATTAATAAAGACATGTACATGCAGCTTACTTGTGTTGACAGGTTACTGATGTGCATGTAAACAGGCAAAACTGGTTATTTTAATAAACTGATATTTGTAAGTTATCAGCTTACTGGTATGCATGTAAACATACTCATTGACTCCCAAAGTTTCGCTTAAGATTTGTTTTTATAAACCCCTCCTTTACGTAACGCCAATCTGCACTGATTGATCTGATTGGTTGATTTCATTTTCATTCCATCATGCCTGTAAATGCCTGATAAAGCAGCGTTTGTGAGCGCAGTGCTGCTTTGTGTACAGCGTTACCAGGGAAACAGCTATTTTCACTGTTCCAAAAGCAGCACCTAGTGGCAAAGAATACATTTACATTTTCATTCAGACCAATGCGAAAATCTACTGATCATCAAATTTACCCAGGTGGGCAGGCAATATGCTAATGTTTCAGGTTGATGTCAACATAAAACACTTGGGATTCTTTTTAAAAACAACTCGTTTAAATCATGGACGTAGGTTTGGTCTCAGCTTTGGTTTTTTGATAATTCCCCCCCCCCCCCCCCGGAATTATTTTGTTAACTTACCGATAACTTACTGATAACTTACCGTCGGCATCGTTAACATGCGCGCGCTCACAAACCACCCGCTCGCTGCTAGTGCAAGAACAAAAGTAGTCCCGGCCCGCGCGTGTAGCCTGTCAGATACCACGCCGCCAATCAAATTACGGCGTTTCTTGTACCGTCGTCGTCCTGGCCGTTAGAATCGATCCAAATAGCAGTGCAAAGGAGCTTGCTAAATATTGGTGGGGACAAATTTGTCATCTCAAAATATTGATAGGGACTAGTACATAGCGTCCCCCCCTAAACCTACGCCCATGGTTTAAATGATTTAGAATCAATTCTTTCTTTTGAGAGACAACAATTTTCTACGCGGTGCACTTTCAGATTTAAAACTGTGCAGGATGTTTTCATTCACTTATTCACAGGTAATTTTCAAAAATCCATAATGGAGGCACTTTAAGTAAAAGCACAGAAGTACTTTCTTTTAAAAGTAGCCTACTTATGTTCTAAAAGGAAATATACTTTTTTTAAGTCGACTGACTGTTTTATTATTGTTGAATGCAAGCATTCCGACTCTGAAGCAGCTCAAAAATGCATTATGCCCTACTGAATACACTGACTAGCTTGTAGTATATTTGGAATAAAGAGCTTTTAGAATGTTAAAAACCTCTAGAAGTGATTAGTGTGCGCTAACAAACAAAGAATAAATTAATAAATTATTTTAAAATGAACACCCTTAGCCACCCATACAAGAGCAGGAGGATCAGTGGGAAATTATGGCCTAGTGGTAATAGAGTTTGACTCCTAACCCTAAGGTTGTGGGTTTTAGTCTTGGGCTGGCAATACAACGACTGAGGTTTCCTTGAGCAAGGCACCAAACCCCCACTGCTCCATGTGTGTTCACTGCTGTGTGTGTGCATTTTGGATGGATTAAATGCAGAGCATGAATTCTGAGTATGGGTCACAATTCCTGGCTGTATGTCACTTCGTTTTAAAATTGTGTGGGGCAGCTGTGGCCTAATAGAGAGCTGGACTAGTTACCAGAAGGTTGCCGGTTTGAGTCCCGGTGATGGCAGGAGATGTAGGTGGGAGGGAGTTAATGAACAGTGCTCTCTCACACCCTCTATACCCATGGATGAAGTGCCCTTGAGCAAGGCTCTGAACCCCCAGTTGCTCACCGGGTGCTGGATCTATATCTGCCCTCTGCTATAGCTGCCCACTGCTCTGGGTGTGTGTTCATGTGTGTGTGCACTTGAATGAGTTAAATGCAGAGCACCAACCATACTTGGCAAATGTCACGACTTTCACTTTCATTATATGATCTCACACAGCTCTGACAGTGTGTGCACACATCCACATTTGAGCCGAGTGGACAGTGAAAATGCTGTATAAAGAAGAAAAAAATTCACCCACTGATTTTTAAAGCTGCTATATTATAACAACTGCCTACTCTGAGGACCTCAATAGAAATGTAGTGTAGAGAAAAGTATATTTGTCTTTCAGATGTAATGACATTAAAGGCATAGGTTGTTACTGATTTAACTGCTTGATGAAAGTGTGATTTGTGTTTCAGTGTGACACTTGAACGTACCGATAGAACGGCATGGGCAAAGCCATCAGAAAAGCCATCACCCAGATGCCCAACATGATGGACAGGATCCTTTTCTTGGTCCTCAACCTCTGAGACAGAAACGGCTTTGTGACGGCCAGCCAGCGGTCCATGCTCATCAGACAGATCAGGTAGATGGAAGCGAAC
Source organism: Carassius gibelio (assembly GCF_023724105.1). Taxonomy (NCBI): domain Eukaryota; kingdom Metazoa; phylum Chordata; class Actinopteri; order Cypriniformes; family Cyprinidae; genus Carassius; species Carassius gibelio. The sequence continues at coordinate 3,185,351 of NC_068402.1, forward strand.
ATGTTGACACAGCACAGGTAATGGACCGTCTTACACATGGTGGCCCCAAACTCCCAGTGTAGTCGATTCACCAGGAAGCGGATGAACAGCGGAGCGCTCAGGAGAACCAGCGCATCCGCCACGGCCAGATTCAGGATCAGCAGACATGTGACAGAGCGGCGGCGCACTCGACACAGAACCGACCACACCACAAACAGGTTCCCGGGGAACCCAAACACGAAGGCAATGACCAGGATAGAGATCCCGATCTGATGGGACAGGGGCAGGGATGCTGTGGAAGGCAAGGCGGGTGAGATGGAGGACCGAGCTGGTCCAGATAGGGATGAGGAATTTGCAGGAACAGGAGTGGCCATTTGGTTCGGAGTTAACAGTGATGTTTCTCGTATATGCTGTAGAGATAAAGTAAAAAAAGACAAGATCACTTTCCTTTTTGCCTTATACAGGTCTATCTATCTATCTATCTATCTATCTATCTATCTATCTATCTATCTATCTATCTATCTATCTAGTTGTTATTTGTTTTGCTGTGTTAGCAGTAGTAACATTGCCCAACACAAAGCTCAGTTCCCCTTTTGGTTTGTTGTAAAAAAAAAACAAAAAAAAAACAATACTATATATTACTGGGATTTTTATATGTATATGCCACAGAACATTTACATTTGAGTTTATCTGTCAAATCATTATACAAAACAAACTAAAAAATCCTTAAGCATTAATCATGAATTACTGGAACAGTTATTGAAAAGTTAAGGAAACTTTTTTGAACCTTTCGACATCGCTCAGTTGACGCTTTTTCTTGCTTTCAGGAAAACCTAGCACAATGACACACTGCATCCGTCTGTTTGTTCAAAGTTTAACTTCTCTAATTTAACAGAACATATTAATGTGACATGTGTGGCATGAAACCCTGAAGAGGCACTGTTTTTTTTTAGCACACCCCAAGCTGTTACACACACACGCTGTTTCCTAATCAAAATATGCTTATGGCTGCAGTTATTGCATTTAAAAAAAAAACAAAACAAAAAAAAGATCCTTATGGTGGCCTACTCACTTGAACTTTTGTAAATAGGCAATGATTTTAGTTAAAGTTTGTATTATAGGTTAAGGTCATGTATTGTCTTTTTACATCAGTTATACTGTTAGACATCTATATTCTGTGAAGCATTTCCTGCTGATAGGGGTGTTAACCATGTTTTTACACATTTATGACAGATAAGATCAATTGCTCATCTAGCAATGTTAACTGTTGTAAAGTCTTTAAAAACATTTCAAGCACAAACTGACATTATATATCTGATGTTTAGATAAAAAGGTCACCAAGTCCAATTTACTCTCAATAAAACATGACCAAAATACTTTATTTTGTATTGTGGACCCCCTTGTGTAGGGGGTCCACTCACAAATGTGCACACACACACACACACACACAGACCTGAATATGAATGCACTTCAAAAGCCTTACCTCAATTGCCTTTAATCTTGTCCGCAGACGAGCTCCTTAGCGCATATATAGCCTATAGAATCAGTTTTGTCTCAGCGTCTCAGAAGTGTCCTTATCATTAACATCTTTTAAATAGTGGTGCTATTTAACGTCATCGCTTCCTCTTCACACTCAGTGCTTTAGAAACAACCAATTGCCTCAGACAGGAAAGAGCAAAGAACACTTAACATGCACAAAAAAAAGAAAGGAAAAAGAAATGATATGACTTGGTTCATTTGTTTTGGTTATCTTTTCTTTATGTCGCATTTTGTCCTCCTCTTCTGTGCTTTTTAACTCTTTCTCTCTTATTTGAATTAATTTGAAGCCGTGTCCCGTGATAATACTGATAATGTGCCTGTGTAATACTTCGATTTCCAAATGCACCGCACTGTTGTCATAACAGGGTAGTGTGACCGTTTCCAGCTCCTGGACTGTTGTAACCAGGATGGGCCGTTCACACGCAACACCCAGACCCAGCCGGGGCACTTTTGCCTAATCTTGCCGCCCTGAAGACTCTCCTCTTATCTGAATGAAACAGACGAGGCTTTTCTTTACTATGCGGTTTACTGTGCACTGCAAGCATGTCTCTAGCTATATTTCAAAGTCAGACTCACATAATATTATTCCAATCAAATTAACCATGGTTTCTTTATGGTAAAAGTGTAGCAATTAAGGGTTTTTTTTTGTTTGCTTTTTTTTTTTTTTTTGGTGTATTGATTAGCACCACAGTTACCACTGATTTACCACATATACCCTGGTTAAACTATGGTCAGTGGTTGGTTAATTTTCGCAATGGGCATATCATTCAGTACGGTCTCAGAGAAACACAACGCTGCTCGTGCAAACCTCATGCTCTTTAGTGAGATGTTGCATCATTATCAATTGCTTAGGTCACTTCAAACTTCTAGTTCCTTTCGTAGCCTATATTACTGAACAATATGTCCTTGACCGGCCTTAACAATATGTTAAAATGGAAATTAGATCAAAAAGTCACCCAAGTGTCCACTTTTTAAGGTCAGCAAATGACCACTAAATGACCACTTACAGAAACTAAAACTGAAGTGATGAATTGGACAACTCTGGTTTAATTAACATTAAAATAATTGAGAATGATAAAAAACGTATGATTTTCTACAGATCACTGTGATGTGAAATAATCGATTTATTGAGAGTCAGGTTTCATTTCCTCATTTTCAGAATTTACATCTGTTAACATTATTCATCATTACACTTTATGTACAATCTGAACATTATTAAACATCTGATCAGTTCACACACATTTTATGACATACTGTATATTAAAGCCACAAGACTGGTATTTACAAAAGTTCAACTGATCATAATCGAAGTGCTTAATTTTTTTTATTTGATCTCTAAAGCTCCCTGTAATCCCAAAACTCAAACGTGAGCACACATGGGAGACATGCATCGTAATCTTCACATTTAAAGGGTTAGTTCATAAAAAGATGAAAATTACCCCAAGATTCTCTCACCTTAAAGCCATTCATATATGACGCGCGTCAATGATAGAGTGGCATTCCAGCGGATGATATAGGATATTTCATGATGAATGGATTTATTTTGCTTAAAAATGTTGATGACTATTCACTGCCATTAGACAGCTTGAAGAGCCATGACATTTTTAATATAACTCAGATGGCATTCATCTGAAAGTAGAAAATCCTACACCCCTTGTGGTGAGTAAATCATGGGGTGATTTTCATTTTTGTGTAAACTGTCCCTTTAACACGAAATCATTGCATTTAATATGACTGATAATATAGTATGTTTATTTATTTTTTTTAATGGTTCAGACATAAGTAAATACATAAATCTTTAAACTTTGATTTACCTCATTCATTGTTGCAATGACCAAAAAAAAGTCTCACAGCCTGATTCACCCTCCTTTACTGTCATATGGGTTCACTCAAAATGTCATGGCAATTTCAATGTATTTTTATTTGTATATATAATACAGTTGTAAAGTATCTATTTGAGTGCAACCTGTCAAATCTTGTAACAAAATCCTTAAAAGTTGACCATGCACTGCTGGAAATGTCATGGAAAAGTGAAATTAATTTGAAAAGAAAACAGGACTTGGATACTAGGTTCTCTCTTGATTTCAGTGTCAACCCAACGTTTACCCTCTCAGTCTTGAATCGCTGGACCCCTCCATGCAGGTGGTCTTACTCTGGCATGATCTGAATGGTTCAGCTCTCTCTCAGTTGTGTGGTGCCCTCTAGTGGAAAAACACATGAAGTATCCCAGGTGGGATTTGTGGGCTTTCTTTGTCATGTTTTAGAAGTTAGATCCTGTTCCTTGTTTAGCCCATTAGTCAATGTGTAAAACTTGTGTGGCCGTCTCAGTTCTCGGTCTGGTGATGGTTTGACACTGAGTCTTTAGTTCTCTTTTGTTTTTGGGTACACAATTGGTACAGTTTGTATTTTATGATATAAGCTTGGATTGACCTCCCTCTGTTAGAAAAGCACAAGCTGTCCTGATTTACCCACCATGAAACACTGGAACAACACACAGCCCGACGCTCTCACTGTAGATTGAGTTCCCCTTAACACGCCGCAGCCAGATGCTCACTTACCATTTTTCTGTGGCACAACTTTATTAACCGAGTTTGCATTAGTGGGGGTGGTGGTGGAATCCGAGTCTTTGTCTTTGAGACTTTCTCCTTCATCGGTGTCTTTCTCTCGATCGCGGCTGTTCTGGTTGCTGCGCCGGGTCCTTCGCGTCGTTTCCAGCGCCGTTCCATCGAACAGCCGTGCCATGAAGGCCAGGCCCTCCCGCCGGATGAACGACTTCCCAGCGAAGGTGTAGAGGACGGGGTTTATGCAGCTGCTGACGAAGGCCACGGTAGAGGTGAGTGCTCGCATCTTCGCCCTGATGTGTTTTAGGCTGTCGAAGGAAGGACAATGTGAGACGTTATAAAAGCAGTTTAAAAACCTATAGGTTTGCTTTGGGTTCCTTGGGTTTGGAATGTATAACCTAATGACAATATTTTCTTGTTATAGATACTTTACGGCAGAATTTGTTTGCCATTTTGAAGCATTGCTTTCCTGGTCAAAGTTACTAAATGAAATTAGTTAATTTTACTTAAATATTAGCTACTTTAAAGGGTCATATGATGTAATTTCATGTTTTCCTTTATCTTTAGAGTGTAACAAGCTGTTTGTGCATATAAGATCCGTAAAACCTCAAAGATTAAAGTCTCAAACCTAAAGATATGTTCTTTCTGAAAGTTAAGACTCATCCACCCCTTCCCAAAACACCTCATTCTAACACGGCCACACAAATCTACGTCACTGTGTGGGAAGATTTCCATAACATCGCCCAAATGTATACTTATTTCTAGCAACTTCATATGACCCCTTTAAAGTTGATTGCACTTAATGCATAATAACCATAGGTTGCTGAGATCGTGGTGTGAGTTTTTTAAGTTGCTCACTTTTTTTTTGTGGGAGAATCTTCTGGATATAAAGCAGCAGCCACCTGTGTGAGAAAAACACGATTAGATTGTTTTCACATTTGAGAAATGGAGTGTTTAATGGACAGACACAAACCTGCACCATGTTAATGATGTGGTACGGCAGCCAGAAGAGTCCGAAGGAGATGATGATCACCAGGATCAGTTTCTCGCTCCGGATGCGTCTGCGAAAGCGTGTCTTGCGTATTCTGCGCAGGATGCACACGTAACTGCCTATGATCACGCCGTATGGCAACAAGAAGCCCAGTAATGTTTCCATACCATACTGCATCACCTCCTGCAGATCAACAACACTGGCATGAAATAACAGAGCCGTAATGGGAAATTAACAAACAGATATCTGTAGATATTTTGCTCTTGATCTTTTTATAGAAAATATGTCTGTCAGAAGGTTTGTTGGACACATTCAAACAAGAAAAATTTAGTTCTCTGCCAAATGTTTTTGGCACAAAACAATATTTGTGGCAGGAACCTCATGCAGCATCATAATGTCATGATGTGGAGAAGCTCTTTACAGACAGGAAGGTTCAAACTGCCAAATGAATATGAGAATAATCTAAAAATCAGAACTTGAACAACTCATAAGGCCCCAGTTACTGCCGTTCACCAATAATTCCCTTCCAAACTGACAGAGCCTCACAAGGAGAACTTCCAAACCTGGTCAGACCACATTCTGACGTGGTTACATGACATAGTCAGCCAAGGGTTGAGCCAGTCCTCCCAAGATGTTCTTGAACCATTTTGGACACGGAAGGACCCCCATCCAATTGGGAATTAAATATAAAAGTATTTAAAATTAAAATTGTGAAAAATATTGTAGGTAACTCAATTAATTTGGAAGAGAGGGTTTACAGATCACAATGCAAATGGGAGAAGCCTCATGTTACATTCGTCTCGATCGCTGATGACAACATGCCGGATCAATACTGTTCATGTATCGCAACTGATACTTGACTGCCATTGGTTCACCTGCATTCGAGGGGAGGGGCTTACCAATAGGTCAAATTTATCGGAAAAGAAGTTAATTACTCAAAGCTTTTAAAAAACTGTTTACGTTGTGGCCATGTAGTGGTGATAAAAATGTATAACAAAGAGTTTTGTTCTCTAACATTCAGTCAGGGGTTTCACTTCGGGTTCTGCAACTGATTCTTTGTTTTGTTTTATTCTATATAAATTATGGTCATTGTTAGAGTCATTAATTTGTGTGTGTGTACCGGCAACAAAATAATTAAAGTAAATGAAACCTAAATTCATAAATTAAATCTACGATCTATCTTTTTAAAAATCTGCCTCAGTCCTTAGACTGTTATTTCGTAGGCAACGTTCATGTGATCTTAAATGGATACTCCACCCCAAAATGAAAATGTAGTCATTAATCACCTACCCCCAACAGCTTCATTCATCTTCATCTTCAGTGCTCCTACTTGATTGTTAAACTGTTTAATGTTGAGTTTATTGGATTATATGTTGTGTAACGTATTGTTTGAATTCCCGTGTTGTTAACTATATTTAAGATTTGTTCTTTGGCTCTTGTTTATAGAAACCATACAATTATGGTTTGGTTCATATGCCTCTGTTGATGAATAATGATCATGTATTGAGTACTGGATCCCCTGTGTTTTAATGGACACGCCTCCCAGCATCACACATTCCTGAACCAACGCACGTCCAAACTTTACAGCCTAGATGTACAAACCTGTTTAAACGTTCCCGGAACAGAATCAGCCAAAGATGCTTCTACAAGCACAAATGATGCTTGAGGCTTAATTGACTTAAGTGACACCAAAACAGTATTTTGCACATTCAAACTGTCATGTATGTTGTGCAAATCAAATACCAACTCACTGCAATATCAAGTTGCAACTATTATTAAGATTATTTATTTTATTTTATTTTTCAAAATTGCATCTGACTCAAATACAAATTTATAACATTACTCCATCCAGTGAAAAAGTCATCTCATCTGAATCAGGAGAGAAATATGCAAAGATCAAGCGATGTTCACAAGCCAGAACATTCTGATGTGAGAGGAAATGGTATTTTTCACTGGAGGAAGCATTGTGGAGTGGTGTGGATTATTATGATGTTTTTATCAGCTGTTTGGAATCCATTGAAGCATACGATGGAATTGAAGAAAACAAACTCCTCTACATCTTGCATGGCCTGAGGATTTGTGCGTTATTTGTGTAATTTTCAGTCTCATGAAGAGCTTCATTCAATTAACTGTGCTTTGTTTTTCTTGGATGTGCATGTAATAATTTTTGATCTGAAATAATGATGTAGAGTAGACTTACATATCGTGGTTGTGGATGAAAGCAGTCACACACAAGACTCTGAGACTCTTTGTTGACCTCTTTGATGTTCCTGAAAACCAAAACGGGCACAGAGAGTCCCAAAGCGAGCACCCAGAGTCCTGCCAGCAGCTGCGTGAGCATCCTGCGGTCCGTCAGCACACCAACACTCTTCGGCCACACTATTGCCACCAGCCTGTGGAGACTCATCAGCATGATCAGAAATATGGAAGCGTACATGTTGGCACAGCAGAGGTAGAACAGGACTTTGCACAGCAATAAGCCGAAGATCCAACTGCGCTGAAACAAATAAACCATGAAGAAAGGCGTCAGCAACATGAGGAAGCCATCGGCGAAGGCGAGGTTCAGGATCAGAAGGATGGTGATGGAGCGACGCCGCGCTCGAGCCAAGATGCTCCAGATGATGAAGACGTTCCCGGGGACGCCGAGGAGGAACACAAGGCCAAGGATCAACGTGCCAGTGACCGCTCCACTGGTGTTGCTCAAGATCGTCTCGCTTCCATTAGTTGTGTTAGAGTTTACTGGATCCATCTTGGCAATCTAAGAGTAAAAAAGAGAATGTTTTCTCAGTTGCAGTGACTGTATAGCTTGTTTTTGTAAGGGTATGCATACTTATGTCATTTTCTTATTTTAGTTTATTTTTTTTATATATAAATTCACAGGTTTGTGACAGTTGTTTGTGCTTTGTCATTATGGTACACAGCATGTGGATTGATGTAGAAAAAAATAAATAATTTAAAGCAGTTTAACACAAAAGAGCTTCAGAGTTCATGTTTGGTCTGTCTTGAGAGATTTATACACAAGTTAGAAATCTCTAATCTTTATGGAGAAAATAAATGGTATGTTCTTGCTGCATATGACCCGTTGCAGAAGTTGTTCCAGGATCTTCTAATAACCCGCCCTAATATAATATTTAATAACTATTGATAAACCACAATGCCAGCTGAAAATCTGTGGATGTATATCAAGAGCAAACACATTTGTTTGCATTTTGGATATATTTTCGATATTAGATCATAAGGAGGGTGGAAGCCACTGTAAATGACATTTGTGGTCTTCAGACAGAAGCACAGGTCAGAGAGTAGTAGCCTCAGCACATTTCAGTTGAAAAATCATGTCCACAAAGCCACTTACTGTACATTAGTGAAGGCATTAGCACACGGCGGACACTGACATGCTCCCTGATGCATTACAAACGCAAAGATTAGCTCAAGTGATAAGAGGAGACTGCGTAACATGATCGTTATCTTCTCATAACAGATCTCCACAATTCAATATGACTGCAAATCATCCATTTAAAAGACACCAATGTGGTTCACCGAGAAAGAAAACAGATGACCACAACCCTGCATCCATTAGAGGTCCTCGGGGAGAGGAAAGAAAAGAACACAAAAAGTGAAAGTCTAGAAGACGCTGAATGAATATGTGAAGGGTTTGTGCCAGTGTTTGTATGAAGACCCACTTCTGACCGCAAACCTTACATGTCTATCACTGCAGGAAATTCATACAGGAAATGATTTGTGATAATTTAAGCTAGGGGTTTTTACTAGAAGGTAAACCTGCATGTTATCAGCTGCCATCTAACAAGGATGTGACACGATACAAATGACTAGTTAGCTTTCAAGCACATCATTTTATCCACTTGATATTAGTTTGTGTTGTGTTATAGTTTCTCCTAATGTCTGGTATTGTTTTTGTCAGTTGTTAAAAGGCAAGCAAATGTTTGCTGAGATATTGAGTGCTTACTGAATAATAAATCAATCATGCACTGAAATAAAGTTCTCAAAAATACCTTTTAAATCCTCGTTTTAATTACAAGATATATTCTATTTCAATACGAATTGTATTAATAGTTAAATAATATTATTATTACAAGTAAATAAACTACTACAGAATGCAAATATAAAATATTTCTTCATGTCTGCATAACATTATTAGTAATAGTTCAGTCATCAAAGTTGTGAAATAACACAAAAAAGGAGTTATGGGAATGATTTGGTGGCCAAAATGTGACACCATTGTAAACTCAGTAAAAGATAGAAAGAAATTTAAAGAACTAAAACACATTTACACAACATCTTTAGTAATAGTAAGGTCCTCAAAGTTAGGAAATAAAAAGGAGTTATGGAAATGATGTGGTGACCTGGGCTGCGTTTCCCAAATGCAACGTAAGCCAAAATTTATCGTAAAATCTTTTATCACAAATGAAGCTAGTATTAATTTAGGCTTTTGGGGAAACACAGTCCTGTGCAATAAGCACACCATGATGCTTTTCCAATACGCACTTCAAATCTTACATTAAATAGCATTAATAAATAGTTATTTGACTTGATTTGACACATATGTGCTCTATTTAATCGAAAGTGAACTGAAGTCTGCAGGTCAGAAGGTTTTAAAGGTGTGTTTAAAGATGCAAAACTATCAACAGATGACATGCACAAGACTAAGTGTTTATCTCTTCAGCAGACCACATCAGGCATTTCCATCAATCAGTGTATTCCTGCTTCAGTACCCACTTCAAACGTCAATCTGGAGCACAAAACCATGTATATCTGCAGAACCTGGTTTTGGGGCCTGCTGGCATGAGTCTTAGAAATGATGGTTGTGTAAGCAGACCTTATTTCCTCCTGACCTTTACATTAGCTGTTTGTCACAAAGCTGCTTAGATTTAATCACAGTCACTGATGAGTTGTCTAGTCTAACCATTAATGTTGCAACTCTTTCTGTGGTCGGATACAACAGCAGGAGGTCAGGGTTAAGAGTATACTGATTTCAATCGTCAAAGTGACAGTTCAGCCTGAATTTAAAGGCGTCATCGGTTACTCAAATCAGTAAGACTTTCTAATGTCAAACACAAAAGGAAAATTGTTCAAAACTAGTCATGTTGCTTTAGCCTTCAGATCTCATATAGCATTGCATCCTCTGTAAGTCTTCATTATTTGACTCACCTTCTTCAGATTCAGCTAATTAACTCCGATCTCTATGAACTGAGCTACGCCTGTCTGACCAGAATTGAAAACCCCTTGTTTATGGTAGTTTAGGGCTTTTCTGGAACCTGAAAGCAGCTTTTGTTATGTGAGAAACCACAGTTTGAATAAAGATAATGGTTTTCCATTGTGTTCCTCAGAGGGAAGTCAGTCAAACAGCATTAGGGTGAATAAGATACACTTTTCATTTCAGGAGACCTGAAATGCTATCAGTTTAACAAATCAGAAATGAGCTACAGGGATGAATAAGTATCATGCAATATTTAAGCTTTAAGTCGGTAGCACTTTATTTTACAGTCCTGTTCCTCATGTACATACTATGTACTTGTTATAATAATTACAATTACTATGTATTAACTAGGTACTAACCCTGAACCTACCCCTAAACCTAACCCTACCCCATGTAGTTACCTTGTATTACCAGAACTTTCTTAGATAAATACACTGTAAATACATTATAAGTACATGTTAGTACACGTACTGTTAAATAAAGTGCAACCTTTAAGTCTCTGTGTATAAATATTAAGGTTATAATATTATAACCAATTTTGAAGTTAAAAAAAAATACTTTTCACAATTTACATTGGGTTATAATTTCTTTAAATGACAAAAAAAAGTGCATCATCAAAAGCAGATTATCTTAAGACGATATAAAATCATTACTATTACTCAAAACATGTTAAACATGTGAAAAAATAAAAATGCTAAAATATAATGTCCGAGTAGATGAGGAGAGGCATAACATGGCAACAAATAAAGAAATGGGAAAAATTCAGTGCAAGAGCCAATCGTGACACACAAAGTACATTTTGCCTATAAAACACAACAATTAGAAAGTAAATGTGATTAAAAAATAATTACATAAAACACATTTTTTTTTTAGGTTGGTCATATTTCAAAACAAATTTAATTTGTTGGAGACAAAAGTCAGAAAATGTCATCACCGTTTGTTGCAACACTATTCTATGACCGTATAGAGTATGTCATATATTTACATTCAGTTCGATGGGAAAACGGTGCAGAAGTTGGAATTCTGTAACAAGTTTTTCCACATAAAGCCTGCTTCCTGATAGCGAGACCAGACATGAACACTGCCCCATAAATGCGCTACAGAGATCTTTCACAATTCTTCCTAATTCCAGCAAAACCTAACTCATACAAAACCAGGATCAGACGGAAGAAAGGCAGAAAGATAACGAGATTTGCTGAAGTGAAGTTCATTCATTCCCATTTCAATGCGGCCAGTGTGTGGACTCTGTTCAGTGTTTGTCTAGCACACGTCTGGGAGACTCGACACAGTCTGAGACATACACCTCAAACAGACGTGAAAATCCACTCACACTCACTAACAAAGACCAACACGCCCTCGGTGGGAACACAGTAGAGTAATGAGCGCTTGACTACACCTGCGTACAGCGACACACACCTGTTTCTGAATCACACACAACAAACATACGCACTCGTGGCTTTGTGTAAAATCATGTTCAATACTGACTTTTACAAGAATAAATCCAGTGCATTATCCTCGTTTCCTCGTGACCACCTCGAAAGGTTAATGTTACTCAACAGTTCATTAAGCTGATGATGTGTTGTACAGCACTGGCCTGAAACACAGGCAGCGAGTCTTAACAAGCTTTACACAGATGACAATATTCTACTGACATGCATGGAAAAAAATGTTTGTGCAAAGATGTGCGCTGACATGCGGGGATAACCAGACACACTTTTCCTGGATTGTTGATAGTGATCTTAATAAAAAAAAAAAACAGCACTGATTGCTGTCTACACTCCAAATATAGCACAGGCTGTGTAATGTGGGAGTGTGGTAAATAAATACAACTAACATGGTGCAGTCATAGTCATATCATAATCACCATATTTATGTGCCATGGTATTTGTAGGTTATGTGTCTCATGTCCAACACAGTACCATGTTTTGCAGACATGCATGTTGCCATAAGATTCACATTATTTACAAGTACTTTTTCTATCACTTTTATTATGTTTAACTAATTACACACAATTATTACCATTTATACAAAGCGCCGCATTGCTTTTTAATGACATATCATTGAACATGTTTACAGTGTTTTACTGCAGCATGTTAGGAGCAAAGATGTATTTACTGCAGTTGACACCTGACACTGTTATTTACTTGGCAATCTCTGGGACAAGTCTCCTGGTTTTTATCCAAAATAACTTAAGGTGAGACACTGCAGGCAAAAACACTGTTTTTTCAAGAACCTGTTAATTTTGAGATTTTGGGCTTTTTGGTTTTTCATAAAGTGCTTTTTCAAACTAGTGGAAGGAAAACATCCAAAAGACACTGTTAAGTGTTTCTTTTTTAGCACTTTATCTGTTTGTGTCAATAGATTTCAATTACAATACATATTTTTAAAGACCGTTTTCTCAAAATGAGTTTTTTCTTCAACACTGAGCCATAAATCTCCACTTCAGTAGCACTTACACACACCAAACTTGACATTTTTATTCCTGTCTATATTCTGAAGGTTTTTACAGAGGGATTTGTTCATATATATTTTCCTTGATTATATAAAACATTTTAACCACATGGGGGTAAGTGATTAATAACTACATTTGTAATTCTGGGGTGCAGTAGGCGTATCTCTTTAAGGTTTCTCTGGCCCTTGAGGTTCACTGTCCTGCCTGAACATTTCTAGTAATCCTGAAGATCTTGATTGGCCTGTTCAGGTGTTTTCACTTTGGTTTGTTGGATCAGAGTTTTATGGGTGTAATGGAACCACTGATTCCACTTAAGAGCCTTTATTTTTAAAAAGTGGTCACTGGTTTCAGATGACATCCTAAAGACATCCTATTTCCTTATTTCTTTATAGATGATAGTAAGCCAACATATCATACATAATTTCAAAAAAATTCCTTGAGCACCACTTAATGAAAAAAAAAAAGACTTAAAATAATAATCTGTACTTTATCTTAAACCCATATTCTACTACTACAAATCATTGTAGTTCAAGTGTTGCAACATAATGGTCATAAATTCAATTCCCTGAGAGCACACATATGGGCAAAAAGTTTACCTTGAATGATCTGAATAAAACACCTACTGAATGCATAAATGTTATATTGAACACATAAAAACAGATATGGTAGGCTATATAGATATTCAGTGAATAAAAATATAGCTTATTTAAAGACATTTCACCAGCTTTCTTAATATGACAAGCATGTTTTTATATCTCTATGGGTGTAAACACACTGATAATAATTAACAGTGATCTTCAATTCGACTCAGATATTATCAGAGAGCAGGAAATGAGTCTTACCTTATACTTCCAGTGGTTTACAGCTATGAGTGAAAGCTAAGTTTAGACGTCCCCTTTTCTTTCTTTCTTACTTCCTCCACATGCAATTCAGTTCCCTGGTGATCTCACTGATCTGTCTGTCCTTCCTCTCTACAGTCAAGATATTTCTGTGGCTCTTTCTACATTCTGTGCAGCCTCTTGTCGGTGGGTTATCTCTCTCTCTTTTAGAGGCGGAGTATCTTATCATTTGATCATCTTAACAGGTTTCGAAATACACAGCTGTAAATGACACACCTCCAGAAGAGACAAAGCACACACACACACACACACACACACACACGCCTACCTTTGTTTGATCAAGCCTCCACTCCTGTTAGTAATGTCTGAATCAGCATCCTGCACTCACACAGATGCTTGTACAAACGTGTGTTAGCACACAGAAAACTCATGCAGTTTAAATCTAGATTAAAGACCCATCTCTTTAACCTGGCCTACACATAACAATCCGTTAAAGGATTTTTAGGCTGCATTAATTAGGTAAACCAGACCTGGGAACACTTCCCATAACACCCGATGTACTTGCTACATCTTTAGAAGAATGGCATAACGCTAATATTAGTCTGTTCCTCTCTTATTCTGACGTCACCGTAGCCACCAGATCCAGTCTGTGTCCAGATCAGAGGATCACTGCAGTCACCCGGATCCAGATCCTTTTCTGCAGCCTGGAATTGAACTACTGGTTTCGTCTGGTCAGAGGAGAACTGACCCCCCCAACTGAGCCTGGTTTCTCCCAAGGTTTTTTTCTCCATTCTGTCACCGATGGAGTTTCGGTTCCTTGCCGCTGTCGCCTCTGGCTTGTTTAGTTGGGGTCACTTCATCTACAGTGATATCGTTGACTTGATTGAAAATAAATTCACAGACACTATTTAAACTGAACAGAGATGACATCACTGAATTCAATGATGAACTTAACTGTCATTTTGCATTATTGACACAGTTTTCCTAATGAATGTTGTTCAGTTGCTTTGATGCAATGTATTTTGTTTAAAGCGCTATATAAATAAAGGTGACTTGACTTGACAAAAACACACATTTACTTGGGTACCAAAGTACACAATGAACTGCCACTGACTTCTGCTATACAGTACAACTATAACATTTAATGCTGTTTCACTACTTGTGTAGCTTCGATCATTTTTTTTTATTTTCTTTTTTTTTTGCATGGTCCAAAGATCTATTCTGTTATATCTTCACTCCTGATCTTACTATCTTACCAATTATTACACAGAATCTGACATTTTTTCCCCCAATAAAAATCCGGGAGAGTAGATTAACTTTGGTGTACTTGAACTTGAAAAAGATGTACTGTATATTGACATCTTTCCGCTGTTGAAACATACCCTTTGATGTTCTTCCTTGTTTATTTTAACGCCATAACTACTCAAGAGGAGGAGATGATCACTTCATGTGCCACTTGAACTGCGACACTACAGCAATCTGTCATGACACAAGAGCCACAAAATGGCATTTATTCTTTGAATTTCTTTAAAAAATTAATTAATTAATGTTTGTTTCATAGCAAAAGTAACCTGCTCTGGTTGTCCATTTCTTCTGTGTGGTGTTTGTGAAAGGTCAATTGGCAATGAGATTTACAAAGAAGTCTTTGAATCATCCATTCAACAGAATGTATTCCTTTAAACAATAGGCTTTAATGGGGAGATATATTCTGACAGAAACCTTCACTGGTGTGTTAAACAGAGACTCAGTGGTTTGGGACAATGTATAATACTTGTTTCAATGAATGAATGGCAATAACTTTACAGCTATTTTCCTGTTTTCATTCATAATCTCAATGTGATTTTAATGGAAACTCAGTTGGCCTTCCTTTTCTGGCAAGTACTTCATGACACTTATAATGTAAGTCCTTCCAGTCAGCGGTAGTGTCGTGATCAGGTTCCTGCAGGTTTTGTTTCAATCATCTTTATGAGGGTCTCGGCAGGGAAATGACGTGTGTTGTGGTATATAAGTGATTCTGAGTGCAGTTTTAATTGATCCCGTATTTTAGGAAACATTTTACATTGAACATGATTAATGTAAAACGTTTTTGACGTTTAAATTCGTCCTATACAGTGTATTGCACTTATTGTAATTCTATCCTTTCACTCTTTGAAAAGTGGCACTGGATAATGCTTCCAGGTAATTAGAGAAACTATTTTCATGCATTCTGATAACAAATGTGCACTCCGTTCTGGAATTAACTCAAGGGTTATTCGTAAAGCAACTAAATGGAAAATACACTGCTTTATTTCCTGCACAATGTATTTGTACTGTACTGGATTTTAGAAAGGAAATCCCTTTTGTTCGGGCATGATTTCTACTTTTGTGCATTCTTAAATTATTAGTGGCTGACTAATAGCTACGTATAAGCAATCAGTGACATAATGACTAATAACTATAGCAGTGTAATAAACTGACACACACACACACACACCGCTTAACTTATCCAGAAACACCTCTCAAATGTCCACCTTAAAAACAACCCACATGTGAGGAAACTTTCACTTCCATCAGCATCTCCATCCATCAACATGCATTCAATTCAAACCTCTTCAAAAAGGTATTTTTATGTGTCAGGAGTCACTGCTATGGTTTCTGGGCCCTTTTAATTATTAACTTATTTTCTAAGTAGATGTTTTTAGAAAAGTCATTGGTCAGTTTTCTCAAGGCATTACAGACTTGTCTACATGCACGCCATCTGCTGGACAGATATCATCATAAAAAGCTGGACATAAAAAGTTAGAAGGGCCAGAAATATTACAAATGCCCAAGAAGAGTCCACGATCCCCCAATAATAATGCACTGTTGGACTGTCAAATAAATCCCGGACGAGCCCCCACTTTGTTGCGGCTAACTCAGAGCCATGACAAGCGATAGGAGAACATGCCACAAACAAAAGACACAAAAGTTAAATTTATTGTGAATCCAACACAAGTGTAAACAACAAAACCCAAATATGGGGTGTGTGAATGTCAATATCAGTAGTGTAGGGCAAACGCATGGATGTATGATGTGTATGAGTGCAAGTGTTTAGTGTAACAGAAGACATAAACTTAAACTCAAATGTGCATCAGTGAAGAATGCTGGCGTCCCGAGCGAGGCATGGACCTGAACAGGTCAAACGAGCAGCGTTCAAGCTTTTAGCCACCGAAACAGAGCAGGAAGAATGCGAGGAATCCAGCAGCGAACCTCCTATTTAAACAATTATTAATAATAATAATAATAATAATCTTGCCAGATGGCCAATCTACCCATGGTCCACATGCTTACAATAAACTGAGAACCATACCTGCATCTTCTTCCGGATGTTTGTACAATGGAGCTAATTTCATGCCAAATGTTGCTGGAATGTTTTATCACGGAGTTTAACTGCATGATAATTCACGTTGCGAGGGCGCCACCTGCTGGACAGAGAGCCACCCAACATGACCATATGATGATAATCAAATACATCAAATCTGGACAGTGACGTATGTGTTCATGTATAAAGAGATCAAATATGGCAAAGACTTTAGTGTACACTTATAGGAAAATAACTAAAATGCAATGAGAGATTCAGCTGTTGTCATGCAGGCCAAGATTAGTCCATATACTCTTGTGAGAAGAATAAAAAGAGACCCACACACATAGGAGATCTGACTGAGGAATATTTTATTATTATTGACAAAATATATATTATAATAAAATAACGGCTGTATGTTCATATAATGCAGAGAGAATTAAAAAAAAAATCCTATGCATTAAAATATAGATCTTAGATTACTAAAATGGGTCTCCTACAGCTGTTCTCCTTTTAAGCATTTGGGTTAATATCTTTCAATGCATCTTGTAATTAATTAATAACAGTATTCCATATTATTTTTGCAACAAACTAAATCGCAAACAATAAAACCAACATGTTTAAAAAATAATATAGTCTGAGATTGATAGCAGTTACCTGAAATGATGTGAAAAACAGCACAAACAAAAATCTGACTCTTTATTGTACCAAAATTCTATTGATATGTGACTTGCATAATAATTTGGAACACAGTGTATAAGGAGAATAATCCTGTAGTGTTTTAATCAAATACGTAAACTTCTTTTCGACCGAAGAAAGAACGACGTAAACATCTTGGATTATATGGCGGGGGGTGGGGGGGGGGGGGGTATCAGGAAATGTTGATTTGAAAGTAAAATAAACCTTTAAATTGTCAGTTGTTGAGTTAATTTAAGATAAACCCACATGCATAATTTAGACAACACTCATGTCATCTTTGCAATAAACAGACTAATCACACATATATTATATAAAAAAAAAACACTAGTCTGTTCCCGCTTCAGTACATTCGTTTGTCTCTTTTTTAAAAAGTTTGTGTTGATGTTTCTTTGCCTTTTTCACCGCACCTTTGGCATTCTCATAGTTGAGTTTTGCGGTATTCTTTATAGCGTCAGACACCGAGTCCGTTTCTTCTGCGGCTTTGCATCCGGTGACTCCTCCCCCAATCGCTCCGGCGAGAGCGGCGACAGCGACCCCCGCAGCTGCAGCGATACCGGAACCAGCCACTCCGACCCCAGCCCCGGCCCCCGCAGCGATGATCCCCGCCTTCACCGCCACTGCTCCCGCCACTATCCCTGTGACTCCCTCGGCCCCGGCTACGGTTCCGGCTTCTACTACTCCGGCAACATTGGCGGCTTTCAGTAAAGACACGACGGAGGCCACAGCGACCCCGATGCCTAGAAACGCACCGGTAAGTGTCCCTGTGGTCACTCCTGCCAGCTTAACCAGAAGCTTTTTGTGCACTATCTTTTTGGCCTCTTCGCGCCTCTCTTCTGGTGACATATTGACCTCTTTTATGTTCTTCATCTCATCTTGAATCTCCTCCTCCACTATCTGAAGCAGCTCGTTGGTGTAGCAGGTGTTCTTGTCCTTCAGCTTCTGCTCGATGGTCTCCAGCAGGTTCTTCACCTGGACTCTGTTGCTCCTGTATCCCATTTGACGGGTTCTCCAGTATTTGCTGTCGATGACGTGACAGCGGCCTCCACATTTATCAACCAGCTCCTGTAGCTTCGGACTTATCTTGACAAACTCCTCGATGGTTTGTCCTTCCAGCTGTTCTCCGTGAGTGAATAAAACCACTGAGTGATTGAAGGTGTCTTCTCCACAATACTCCATGATTTTATCCACGACCTCCATCTCTTGTCCCGTGTATCTCCCCACCTTCAGGACGATGGTGAACATGTCTGGACCCGGAGAGCTTTCGATCACAGAGCGAATGATCTCAGATTTGATGGCCTCCTCATCCAGACCGGTGTCGAAGAGTCCAGGCGTGTCAATAACGGTGATCTTTTTGCCGTGGACCTTGCGGTCTCCACTGACACATTCAGTCGTCACTGATTCAGGAGAAGCTTTGCTCTTGAAGACTTGTTGTTTGAGAATCATATTCCCGGCGCTGCTCTTACCATCTCCGGTTTTCCCAAGAAGCACAATCCTTTTCTCAGGCAGAGAGTCAGAAGCTTTTGGAAAAAAAGAAAGAAAAAAATAAGTTGTTAATAAAGGATCTTACCTATTTAATGAGGTCTACAGATCTATATTAATTCTTGAAAATGTAGCCATAATATGGAAGTAAATATCTGTCATTTGAAAAAAAGCATGCTTTTTATTATGAGATAAAAATATTAACTTATGACATATGCCATAATGTTGACATAAAAGTCATGAATATGCCACTGACATACTAAGTCATGATTATTTAAATTATGAGATATCAAAATGATGAAAAAGTCTTACTTGGCATAGTAGGTCAAAGTTATAGATAAAAAGTTGAAATTGAAGTTGGATATTATAAAAAATAACTCGTACAATGTTAAAATTATGATACAATGAGTAATGATGACAATGATAAAAAGTAAACTTTGAGGTCTACAGACTGAACTCTTGTACATAACTGCACTCTTTGGGTGTAAGGCATCAGATTGAAGCTATTTAATTCTGAATAACAAATATTTCACAGATTTTCATTGTATTTAAAAACAATTTGAGACCTTGATGTTCCATAGCAAAAATTCAAGTCATGTATTTTTGAAACAATCACAATTCAGTCAAAACTGAGGTTTAATAAATGATAACCATTTTCATTTTGGTGTGAACTGCCCCTTTAAGACTATTATCCTCTGAACTTCTTAAGCTCAAAAACTCTAGTAGCTTTTCATCTTAAACATGGCAACACTTTGAATTGTTCAAAGACAAATATCATCTCATATACGAGATTCATAAGGAAAGGTACTTCATTAATGCTATCATCTCTTACCTCCCATGTTCCGTCTACTGAGGTGCAGTAATGAATCAAAATTACTTTATATTTATGGTGTTTTTATCTCAAATTGTCATGGTTCCTTGTTCTCTTTATGATCATTTAAAAAAAAGCCACTGTAATATAAAGTCCATTCGATGTGTATCAGTGAACAACTTAAAGAGTTTCACTGCTTGAAGCACCCTTAAGTAAGTCATATAGACACTACATGAATTACAGGAATTACCAGAACGACCAGTACGCTTTCACACACCTCCTACTTCACGTCACAATCTCTCTGAACAGCACATTACTTCAGAATCAGACACAAAAGTCTTCCTGAGAGCAGTGTTGGGCAAGTTACTTTTAAAAAGTAATTAGTTACAGTTACTAGTTACTTCTTCCAAAAAGTAACTAAATTAGTAACTCAGTTACTAATTTTAAAAGTAACTAGTTACTTAAGAAAGTAACTATTGCGTTACTTTCAAGTAAAATTAAATTTTAAATGCTCAAATGTGACCCCACCTCTACTCCACTTTAAAGGAACTTAAAATACATGTGCATGTTCAATTATTTATGATAAATCTGAATATTATAATGAAATGGACACTTAATACAATACATTATTAACAGAAACATGAAACATTGTACACACATCTAAAAAAAAAAAGTTGCTGTGGGACAAAGTGAGACTAGCCTCCAATCAAATGGCATGTATGTAGATATTATGTTTATATAGTGGATCAATGCAAATAACACAATATATTTTTGGGAACTTTTGATATTTACTTTTATTGTTTCTTTAATTTCTTGAAGGAAAAAGTAATGTATATACTTCCATTTAGAGAAGGCTACTTTTGGATTATTTGGGCTCGTCGCCATACCTGTCTCTGGTTGACTGACTGGCTTGTGTTGTTCGCTGTGTGTCCCGTCCTGTCCGACTATGCGTTATGATGGGTTGTTCGCAATTCATGAGCGTTAGTGATGATGGGTCGTTCGCGAATGAGCGTTAGTGATGATGGATCGACTCGTTCGCGAATGAGCTTTTGATGAGTCGTTCGCGATTCGCGAATGAGCCGACTCTAAGAGCCGGCTCTTTTAGTTGAACTTCGGGAGCTGGCTCGCATATCTGAAGAGCCAACTCTATTTTTTCAAATTTAGCCTATAGAAATTAAATAATTATGTAATAAAAATTGAAATATTATAGTCAAAGTCATTTAAAGAGCCGTTTGTGAGCCAAAGAGCCGGCTCTTTTCAGTGAGCTGAGTCAAAAGAGCCGAATTCCCATCACTACTATGCGTGCTTTCGAACACCCGCCGCACTCTACCTCTGATTGGCTTACAATGAAATTTTACTCTACCTCAGCCAATCGTCAGCATTTATGCGCTTGTCTCATGCTCTGCCCACTAACCAAGGAAGAACAGTAAAAAAAAGTATTTGCCTCTCGCTCAGAGATCTAGTTGGTCTGATAAAAAAAAAAAAAAAAAAAAAAAAAGCTTCATCATCAGTTATAGTAACGCGCCGCATTTTTTGGCAGTAACGGTAATGGCGTTATTAAGATGAGAAGAGTAATCAATTAGATTACTCGTTACTGGAAAAAGTAATGCCGTTAGTAACGCCGTTATTCCCATCACTGCCTGAGAGATAAACAGATGGTAAACAAAGTAAAACACTATTATTAGCATAATAGAAAATTCTGAAGTGTAAATAATCCACATTACCTTTACTGTGTTTACTAGCGCTGAAGATCAAGGCCTGAAGTCCTTTAAAGAGGTATAATGTCATGCTCAGTACGGCTACATTTGCTATTGTTAGGCTACTTCTAAAAATCCTTCAGAATCTCATGTTATCAAATTTAGAAAAATAATTCCCATGAAACATCTGGATGATTCTCACGTCACACATTCATCACTGGTTTCTCTGGAGATCCTGTAAACGAACAAGGCTTCGGGGTGGAGCAAATGCTGCTGCTCTTTATGAATAACACACCCAACTGACAACTCAGCATTTACAGATTTACTTACAGATGATCACAAGGAAATATGCAATTAAACTGAAAAATACACAGATATAGTTTTCAAAAGAGGTAACCATCATAACCAAAGCTTCGACTTGAAGTGAAATCATCAAATAATTCTGAAAATGTAAATGCGCAATATCTTATCTTGAAATAATGATATTTGATCTAAAGACATCATACATTCAGATTAACAAGTCTGCTTAGTTATATGTATAATTTATAAAAGTGTCAGTGAAGTGTTCAATAAAAATAAATTACACTTGAGGTATTTCTGTAATGCTTAAAAGTGTTGAAAATCTACGGAGCCCCGCACATGACATGCAGGAAAAAATTGTTAGGCTAAATCATGTGCACGATTTACTAATTCGTTCCCTAAATGTACTTAAACGTGCACACGATTACTATTGCATTCCCTCGATTTACTATTTCGTTCACTCAATTTATAAATAGTGTGCACGATTTAGCAAATAGGGAATTTGTTGTATCATTTTCTGTAATTCCTAATGCTACCTCTAGGGACATTGTATTGTAAGAAGGAGAAGTGGGTACAACAGAAGGGGAGAAGAAGGGGCTTAGATAAAGGGACTGCTTTGTTAGGCATTGACTTGATTTCTGCCCTAAAATTTCAAATAAAAGGTGATAATGTCTGCTTCTCGGTCATGGCCACCAATACCACATCCCTGACAGATACTGAAATAGGATGTGTGAAAAATTTGTTTTATTACAGCTTTTATCACTCATGACGGCCTGTTCAGATATTGCAGGGTTCTCTATGGCCTGGCATCCTTGGAGGGCGTACCAGGTGTCAAAAATTACCTGGATGATGTTATCGTCTATGGAAAGACATCTGAGGAGCATGACTTGAACCTCAGTATTGTGTTGCAGAAATTGAAAGAGTCTGGGCTGGTGATAAATTATAAAAAATGCATTTTCAAACAGACTTCATTGTGGTTTCTGGGCCATATAATCAATGCTCATGGAATCCTACCTGATCAAGAGCACCTAGATGCTGTCCGTGAAGCTCCACCTCCATCTGATGCAGCATCTCTGCAATCCTTCCTAGGATCAGGCACGTGCACAGGTGGATGTATGATGTGTATGAGTGCAAGTGTTTAGTGTAACAGAAGACATAAACTTAAACTCAAATGTGCATCGGTGAAGAATGCTGGCGTCCCGAGCGAGGCATGGACCTGAACAGGTCAAACGAGCAGCGTTCAAGCTTTTAGCCACCGAAACAGAGCAGGAAGAATGCGAGGAATCCAGCAGCGAACCTCCTATTTAAACAATTATTCTCAGGTGACAGCAATCAAGTCTGAAAAAGAGGAGGGGCATGAGAACAAGCAAAGACAGGACAAGGGCCGTAACAAGCCTATCTAAAATAATAATAATAATAATAATCTTGCCAGATGGCCAATCTACCCATGGTCCACATGCTTTCAATAAACTGAGAACCATACCTGCATCTTCTTCCGGATGTTTGTACAATGGAGCTAATTTCATGCCAAACGTTGCTGGAATGTTTTATCACGGATTTTAACTGCATGATAATTCACGTTGCGAGGGCGCCACCTGCTGGACAGAGAGCCACCAAACATGACCATATGATGATAATCAAATACATCAAATCTGGACAGTGATGTATGTGTTCATGTATAAAGAGATCAAATATGGCAAAGACTTTAGTGTACACTTATAGGAAAAGAACTAAAATGCAATGAGAGATTCAGCTGTTGTCATGCAGGCCAAGATTAGTCCATATACTCTTGTGAGAAGAGTAAAAAGAGACCCACACACATAGGAGATCTGACTGAGGAATATTTTATTATTATTGACAAAATATATATTATAATAAAACAATGGCTGTATGTTCATATAATGCAGAGAGAATAAAAAAAAAATCCTATGCATTAAAATATAGATCTTAGATTACTAAAATGGGTCTCCTACAGCTGTTCTCCTTTTAAGAATTTGGGTTAATATCTTTCAATGCATCTTGTAATTAATTAATAACAGTATTCCATATTATTTTTGCAACAAATTAAATCGCAACCAATAAAACCAACATGTTTAAAAAATAATATAGTCTGAGATTGATAGCAGTTACCTGAAATGATGTGAAAAACAGCACAAACAAAAATCTGACTCTTTATTGTACCAAAATTCTATTGATATGTGACTTGCATAATAATTTGGAACACAGTGTATAAGGAGAATAATCCTGGAGTGTTTTAATCAAAAACGTAAACTTCTTTTCGACCGAAGAAAGAACGACATAAACATCTTTGATTATATGGCGGGGGGTGGGGGGGGGGTATCAGGAAATGTTGATTTGAAAGTGAAACCTTTAAATTGTCAGTTGTTGAGTTAATTTAAGATAAACCCACATGCATAATTTAGACAACACTCATGTCATCTTTGCAATAAACAGACTAATCACACATATATTATAAAAAAAAAAAAAAAAAAAAAAAAAACACTAGTCTGTTCCCGCTTCAGTACATTCGTTTGTCTCTTTTTTTAAAAGTTTGTGTTGATGTTTCTTTGCCTTTTTCACCGCACCTTTGGCATTCTCATAGTTGAGTTTTGCGGTATTCTTTATAGCGTCAGACACCGAGTCCGTTTCTTCTGCGGCTTTGCATCCGGTGACTCCTCCCCCAATCGCTCCGGCGAGAGCGGCGACTCCGACAGCGACCCCCGCAGCTGCAGCGATACCAGAACCAGCCACTCCGACCCCAGCCCCGGCCCCCGCAGCGATGATCCCCGCCTTCACCGCCACTGCTCCCGCCACTATCCCTGTGACTCCCGCGGCCCCGGCTACGGTTCCGGCTTCTACTACTCCGGCAACATTGGGGGCTTTCAGTAAAGACACGACGGAGGCCACAGCGACCCCGATGCCCAGAAACGCACCGGTAAGTGTCCCTGTGGTCACTCCTGCCAGCTTAACCAGAAGCTTTTTGTGCACTATCTTTTTGGCCTCTTCGCGCCTCTCTTCTGGTGACATATTGACCTCTTTTATGTTCTTCATCTCATCTTGAATCTCCTCCTCCACTATCTGAAGCAGCTCGTTGGTGTAGCAGGTGTTCTTGTCCTTCAGCTTCTGCTCGATGGTCTCCAGCAGGTTCTTCACCTGGACTCTGTTGCTCCTGTATCCCATTTGACGGGTTCTCCAGTATTTGCTGTCGATGACGTGACAGCGGCCTCCACATTTATCAACCAGCTCCTGTAGCTTCGGACTTATCTTGACAAACTCCTCGATGGTTTGTCCTTCCAGCTGTTCTCCGTGAGTGAATAAAACCACTGAGTGATTGAAGGTGTCTTCTCCACAATACTCCATGATTTTATCCACGACCTCCATCTCTTGTCCCGTGTATCTCCCCACCTTCAGGACGATGGTGAACATGTCTGGACCCGGAGAGCTTTCGATCACAGAGCGAATGATCTCAGATATGATGGCCTCCTCATCCAGACCGGTGTCGAAGAGTCCAGGTGTGTCAATAACGGTGATCTTTTTGCCGTGGACCTTGCGGTCTCCACTGACACATTCAGTCGTCACTGATTCAGGAGAAGCTTTGCTCTTGAAGACTTGT
Source organism: Carassius gibelio (assembly GCF_023724105.1). Classification (NCBI taxonomy): domain Eukaryota; kingdom Metazoa; phylum Chordata; class Actinopteri; order Cypriniformes; family Cyprinidae; genus Carassius; species Carassius gibelio. The sequence continues at coordinate 3,210,845 of NC_068402.1, forward strand.
TGTTTGAGAATCATATTCCCGGCGCTGCTCTTACCATCTCCGGTTTTCCCAAGAAGCACAATCCTTTTCTCAGGCAGAGAGTCAGAAGCTTTTGGAAAAAAAAAAGAAAGAAAAAAATAAGTTGTTAATAAAGGATCTTACCTATTTAATGAGGTCTACAGATCTATATTAATTCTTGAAAATATAGCCATAATATGGAAGTAAATATCTGTCATTTGAAAAAAAGCATGCTTTTTATTATGAGATAAAAATATTAACTTATGACATATGCCATAATGTTGACATAAAAGTCATGAATATGCCACTGACATACTAAGTCATGATTATTTAAATTATGAGATATCAAAATGATGAAAAAGTCTTACTTGGCATAGTAGGTCAAAGTTATAGATAAAAAGTTGAAATTGAAGTTGGATATTATAAAAAATAACTCGTACAATGTTAAAATTATGATACAATGAGTAATGATGACAATGATAAAAAGTAAACTTTGAGGTCTACAGACTGAACTCTTGTACATAACTGCACTCTTTGGGTGTAAGGCATCAGATTGAAGCTATTTAATTCTGAATAACAAATATTTCACAGATTTTCATTGTATTTAAAAACAATTTGAGACCTTGATGTTCCATAGCAAAAATTCAAGTCATGTATTTTTGAAACAATCACAATTCAGTCAAAACTGAGGTTTAATAAATGATAACCATTTTCATTTTGGTGTGAACTGCCCCTTTAAGACTATTATCCTCTGAACTTCTTAAGCTCAAAAACTCTAGTAGCTTTTCATCTTAAACATGGCAACACTTTGAATTGTTCAAAGACAAATATCATCTCATATACGAGAATCATAAGGAAAGGTACTTAATTAATGCTATCATCTCTTACCTCCCATGTTCCGTCTACTGAGGTGCAGTAATGAATCAAAATTACTTTATATTTATGGTGTTTTTATCTCAAATTGTCATGGTTCCTTGTTCTCTTTATGATCATTTAAAAAAAAGCCACTGTAATATAAAGTCCATTCGATGTGTATCAGTGAACAACTTAAAGAGTTTCACTGCTTGAAGCACCCTTAAGTAAGTCATATAGACACTACATGAATTACAGGAATTACCAGAACGACCAGTACGCTTTCACACACCTCCTACTTCACGTCACAATCTCTCTGAACAGCACATTACTTCAGAATCAGACACAAAAGTCTTCCTGAGAGCAGTGTTGGGCAAGTTACTTTTAAAAAGTAATTAGTTACAGTTACTAGTTACTTCTTCCAAAAAGTAACTAAATTAGTAACTCAGTTACTAATTTTAAAAGTAACTAGTTACTTAAGAAAGTAACTATTGCGTTACTTTCAGGTAAAATTAAATTTTAAATGCTCAAATGTGACCCCACCTCTACTCCACTTTAAAGGAACTTAAAATACATGTGCATGTTCAATTATTTATGATAAATCTGAATAGTATAATGAAATGGACACTTAATACAATACATTATTAACAGAAACATGAAACATTGTACACACATCTAAAAAAAAAAGTTGCTGTGGGACAAAGTGAGACTAGCCTCCAATCAAATGGCATGTATGTAGATATTATGTTTATATAGTGGATCAATGCAAATAACACAATAGATTTTTGGGAACTTTTGATATTTACTTTTATTGTTTCTTTAATTTCTTGAAGGAAAAAGTAATGTATATACTTCCATTTAGAGAAGGCTACTTTTGGATTATTTGGGCTCGTCGCCATACCTGTCTCTGGTTGACTGACTGGCTTGTGTTGTTCGCTGTGTGTCCCGTCCTGTCCGACTATGCGTTATGATGGGTTGTTCGCAATTCATGAGCGTTAGTGATGATGGGTCGTTCGCGAATGAGCGTTAGTGATGATGGATCGACTCGTTCGCGAATGAGCTTTTGATGAGTCGTTCGCGATTCGCGAATGAGCCGACTCTAAGAGCCGGCTCTTTTAGTTGAACTTCGGGAGCTGGCTCGCATATCTGAAGAGCCAACTCTATTTTTTCAAATTTAGCCTATAGAAATTAAATAATTATGTAATAAAAATTGAAATATTATAGTCAAAGTCATTTAAAGAGCCGTTTGTGAGCCAAAGAGCCGGCTCTTTTCAGTGAGCTGAGTCAAAAGAGCCGAATTCCCATCACTACTATGCGTGCTTTCGAACACCCGCCGCACTCTACCTCTGATTGGCTTACAATGAAATTTTACTCTACCTCAGCCAATCGTCAGCATTTATGCGCTTGTCTCATGCTCTGCCCACTAACCAAGGAAGAACAGTAAAAAAAAAGTATTTGCCTCTCGCTCAGAGACCTAGTTGGTCTGATAAAAAAAAAATAAAAAAAAAAAAGCTTCATCATCAGTTATAGTAACGCGCCGCATTTTTTGGCAGTAACGGTAATGGCGTTATTAAGATGAGAAGAGTAATCAATTAGATTACTCGTTACTGGAAAAAGTAATGCCGTTAGTAACGCCGTTATTCCCATCACTGCCTGAGAGATAAACAGATGGTAAACAAAGTAAAACACTATTATTAGCATAATAGAAAAGTCTGAAGTGTAAATAATCCACATTACCTTTACTGTGTTTACTAGCACTGAAGATCAAGGCCTGAAGTCCTTTAAAGAGGTATAATGTCATGCTCAGTACGGCTACATTTGCTATTGTTAGGCTACTTCTAAAAATCCTTCAGAATCTCATGTTATCAAATTTAGAAAAATAATTCCCATGAAACATCTGGATGATTCTCACGTCACACATTCATCACTGGTTTCTCTGGAGATCCTGTAAACGAACAAGGCTTCGGGGTGGAGCAAATGCTGCTGCTCTTTATGAATAACACACCCAACTGACAACTCAGCATTTACAGATTTACTTACAGATGATCACAAGGAAATATGCAATTAAACTGAAAAATACACAGATATAGTTTTCAGAAGAGGTAACCATCATAACCAAAGCTTCGACTTGAAGTGAAATCATCAAATAATTCTGAAAATGTAAATGCGCAATATCTTATCTTGAAATAATGATATTTGATCTAAAAACATCATACATTCAGATAAACAAGTCTGCTTAGTTATATGTATAATTTATAAAAGTGTCAGTGAAGTGTTCAATAAAAATAAATTACACTTGAGGTATTTCTGTAATGCTTAAAAGTGTTGAAAATCTATGGAGACCCGCACATGACATGCAGGAAAAAATTGTTAGGCTAAATCATGTGCACGATTTACTAATTAGTTCCCTCATTGTACTAAAACGTGCACACGATTACTATTGCATTCCCTCGATTTACTATTTCGTTCACTCAATTTATAAATAGTGTGCACGATTTAGCAAATAGGGAATGTGTTGTGTCATGTACTGTAATTCCTAATGCTACCTCTAGGGACGTTGTATTGTAAGAAGGAGAAGTGGGTACAACAGAAGGGGAGAAGAAGGGGCTTAGATAAAGGGACTGCTTTGTTAGGCATTGACTTGATTTCTGCCCTAAAACTTCAAATAAAAGGTGATAATGTCTGCTTCTCGGTCATGGCCGCCAATACCACATCCCTGACAGATACTGAAATAGGATGTGTGAAAAATTTGTTTTATTACAGCTTTTATCACTCATGACGGCCTGTTCAGATATTGCAGGGTCCTCTATGGCCTGGCATCCTTGGAGGGCGTACCAGGTGTCAAAAATTACCTGGATGATGTTATCGTCTATGGAAAGACATCTGAGGAGCATGACTTGAACCTCAGTACTGTGTTGCAGAAATTGAAAGAGTCTGGGCTGGTGATAAATTATAAAAAATGCATTTTCAAACAGACTTCATTGTGGTTTCTGGGCCATATAATCAATGCTCATGGAATCCTACCTGATCAAGAGCACCTAGATGCTGTCAGTGAAGCTCCACCTCCATCTGATGCAGCATCTCTGCAATCCTTCCTAGGATCAGGCACGTGCACAGGTGGATGTATGATGTGTATGAGTGCAAGTGTTTAGTGTAACATAAGACATAAACTTAAACTCAAATGTGCATCGGTGAAGAATGCTGGCGTCCCGAGCGAGGCATGGACCTGAACAGGTCAAACGAGCAGCGTTCAAGCTTTTAGCCACCGAAACAGAGCAGGAAGAATGCGAGGAATCCAGCAGCGAACCTCCTATTTAAACAATTATTCTCAGGTGACAGCAATCAAGTCTGAAAAAGAGGAGGGGCATGAGAACAAGCAAAGACAGGACAAGGGCCGTAACAAGCCTATCTAAAATAATAATAATAATAATAATAATCTTGCCAGATGGCCAATCTACCCATGGTCCACATGCTTTCAATAAACTGAGAACCATACCTGCATCTTCTTCCGGATGTTTGTACAATGGAGCTAATTTCATGCCAAACGTTGCTGGAATGTTTTATCACGGATTTTAACTGCATGATAATTCACGTTGCGAGGGCGCCACCTGCTGGACAGAGAGCCACCCAACATGACCATATGATGATAATCAAATACATCAAATCTGGACAGTGACGTATGTGTTCATGTATAAAGAGATCAAATATGGCAAAGACTTTAGTGTACACTTATAGGAAAAGAACTAAAATGCAATGAGAGATTCAGCTGTTGTCATGCAGGCCAAGATTAGTCCATATACTCTTGTGACAAAATATATATTATAATAAAATAACGGCTGTATGTTCATATAATGCAGAGAGAATAAAAAAAAAATTCTATGCATTAAAATATAGATCTTAGATTACTAAAATGGGTCTCCTACAGCTGTTCTCCTTTTAAGCATTTGGGTTAATATCTTTCAATGCATCTTGTAATTAATTAATAACAGTATTCCATATTATTTTTGCAACAAATTAAATCGCAACCAATAAAACCAACATGTTTAAAAAATAATATAGTCTGAGATTGATAGCAGTTACCTGAAATGATGTGAAAAACAGCACAAACAAAAATCTGACTCTTTATTGTACCAAAATTCTATTGATATGTGACTTGCATAATAATTTGGAACACAGTGTATAAGGAGAATAATCCTGGAGTGTTTTAATCAAATACGTAAACTTCTTTTCGACCGAAGAAAGAACGACGTAAACATCTTGGATTATATGGCGGGGGGTGGGGGGGGGGTTATCAGGAAATGTTGATTTGAAAGTGAAATAAACCTTTAAATTGTCAGTTGTTGAGTTAATTTAAGATAAACCCACATGCATAATTTAGACAACACTCATGTCATCTTTGCAATAAACAGACTAATCACACATATATTATAAAAAAAAAAAAAAAAACACTAGTCTGTTCCCGCTTCAGTACATTTGTTTTTCTCTTTTTTAAAAAGTATGTGTTGATGTTTCTTTGCCTTTTTCACCGCACCTTTGGCATTCTCATAGTTGAGTTTTGCGGTATTCTTTATAGCGTCAGACACCGAGTCCGTTTCTTCTGCGGCTTTGAATCCGGTGATTCCTCCCCCAATCGCTCCGGCGAGAGCGGCGACAGCGACCCCCGCAGCTGCAGCGATACCGGAACCAGCCACTCCGACCCCAGCCCCGGCCCCCGCAGCGATGATCCCCGCCTTCACCGCCACTGCTCCCGCCACTATCCCCGTGACTCCCGCAGCCCCGGCTACGGTTCCGGCTTCTATTACTCCGGCAACATTGGGGGCTTTCAGTAAAGACACGACGGAGGCCACAGCGACCCCGATGCCCAGAAACGCACCGGTAAGTATTCCCGTGGTCACTCCTGCCAGCTTAACCAGAAGTTTTTTGTGCACTATCTTTTTGGCCTCTTCGCGCCTCTCTTCTGGTGACATATTGACCTGGTTTATGTTCTTCATCTCATCTTGAATCTCCTCCTCCACTATCTGAAGCAGCTCGTTGGTGTAGCAGGTGTTCTGATTGTCCTTCAGCTTCTGCTCGATGGTCTCCAGCAGGTTCTTCACCTGGACTCTGTTGCTCCTGTATCCCATTTGACGGGTTCTCCAGTATTTGCTGTCGATGACGTGACAGCGGCCTCCACATTTATCAACCAGCTCCTGTAGCTTCGGACTTATCTTGACAAACTCCTCGATGGTTTGTCCTTCCAGCTGTTCTCCGTGAGTGAATAAAACCACTGAGTGATTGAAGGTGTCTTCTCCACAATACTCCATGATTTTATCCACGACCTCCATCTCTTGTCCCGTGTATCTCCCCACCTTCAGGACGATGGTGAACATGTCTGGACCCGGAGAGCTTTCGATCACAGAGCGAATGATCTCAGATTTGATGGCCTCCTCATCCAGACCGGTGTCGAAGAGTCCAGGCGTGTCAATAACGGTGATCTTTTTGCCGTGGACCTTGCGGTCTCCACTGACACATTCAGTCGTCACTGATTCAGGAGAAGCTTTGCTCTTGAAGACTTGTTGTTTGAGAATCATATTCCCGGCGCTGCTCTTACCATCTCCGGTTTTCCCAAGAAGCACAATCCTTTTCTCAGGCAGAGAGTCAGAAGCTTTTGGAAAAAAAAAGAAAGAAAAAAATAAGTTGTTAATAAAGGATCTTACCTATTTAATGAGGTCTACAGATCTATATTAATTCTTGAAAATGTAGCCATAATATGGAAGTAAATATCTGTAATTTGAAAAAAAGCATGCTTTTTATTATGAGATAAAAATATTAACTTATGACATATGCCATAATGTTGACATAAAAGTCATGAATATGCCACTGACATACTAAGTCATGATTATTTAAATTATGAGATATCAAAATGATGAAAAAGTCATACTTGACATAGTAGGTCAAAGTTATACATAAAACGTTGAAATTGAAGTTGGATATTATAAAAAATAACTCGTACAATGTTAAAATTATGATACAATGAGTAATGATGACAATGATAAAAAGTAAACTTTGAGGTCTACAGACTGAACTCTTATGCATAACTGCACTCTTTGGGTGTAAGGCATCAGATTGAAGCTATTTAATTCTGAATAAAAAAAATAATTCACAGATTTTCATTGTATTTAAAAACAATTTGAGACCTTGATGTTCCATAGCAAAAATTCAAGTCATGTATTTTTGAAACAATCACAATTCAGTTTAAATTGAGGTTTGATAAATGATAACCAGTTTCATTTTGGTGTGAACTGCCCCTTTAAGACTATTATCCTCTGAACTTCTTAAGCTCAAAAACTCTAGTAGCTTTTCATCTTAAACATGGCAACACTTTGAATTGTTCAAAGACAAATATCATCTCATATACGAGAATCATAAGGAAAGGTACTTCATTAATGCTATCATCTCTTACCTCCCATGTTCCGTCTACTGAGGTATAGTAATGAATCAAAATTACTTTATATTAATGGTGTTTTATCTCAAATTGCATCCAGTCATGGTTCCTTGTTCTCTTTGTGATCATTTAAAAAAAAGCCACTGTAATATAAAGTCCATTCGATGTGTATCAGTGAACAACTTAAAGAGTTTCACTGCTCGAAGCACCCTTAAGTAAGTCATATAGACACTACATGAATTACAGGAATTACCAGAACGACCAGTACGCTTTCACACACCTCCTACTTCACGTCACAATCTCTCTGAACAGCACATTACTTCAGAATCAGACACAAGAGTCTTCCTGAGAGATAAACAGATGGTAAACAAAGTAAAACACTATTATTAGCATAATAGAAAAGTCTGAAGTGTAAATAATCCACATTACCTTTACTGTGTTTTCTAGCACTGAAGATCAAGGCCTGAAGTCCTTTAAAGAGGTATAATGTCATGCTCAGTACGGCTACATTTGCTATTGTTTGGCTACTTCTAAAAATCCTTCAGAATCTCATGTTATCAAATTTAGAAAAATAATTCCCATGAAACATCTGGATGATTCTCACGTCACACATTCATCACTGGTTTCTCTGGAGATCCTGTAAACGAACAAGGCTTCGGGGTGGAGCAAATGCTGCTACTCTTTATGAATAACACACCCAACTGACAACTCAGCATTTACAGATTTACTTACAGATGATCACAAGGAAATATGCAATTAAACTGAAAAATACACAGATATAGTTTTCAAAAGAGGTAACCATCATAACCAAAGCTTCGACTTGAAGTGAAATCATCAAATTATTCTGAAAATGTAAATGCGCAATATCTTATCTTGAAATAATGATATTTGATGTAAAGACATCATACATTCAGATAAACAAGTCTGCTTAGTTATATATATATATATAATTTATAAAAGTGTCAGTGAAGTGTTCAATAAAAATAAATTACACCTGAGGTATTTCTGTAATGCTTAAAAGTGTTGAAAATCTATGGAGCCCCACACATGACATGCAGGAAAAAATTGTTAGGCTAAATCATGTGCACGATTTACTAATTCGTTCCCTAAATGTACTAAAACGTGCACACGATTACTATTGCATTCCCTCGATTTACTATTTCGTTCACTCAGTTTATAAATAGTGTGCACGATTTAGCAAATAGGGAATTTGTTGTATCATGTACTGTAATTCCTAATGCTACCTCTAGGGACGTTGTATATTAAGAAGGAGAAGTGGGTACAACAGAAGGGGAGAAGAAGGGGCTTAGATAAAGGGACTGCTTTGTTAGGCATTGACTTGATTTCTGCCCTAAAACTTCAAATAAAAGGTGATAATGTCTGCTTCTCGGTCATGGCCGCCAATACCACATCCCTGACAGATACTGAAATAGGATGTGTGAAAAATTTGTTTTATTACAGCTTTTATCACTCATGACGGCCTGTTCAGATATTGCAGGGTTCTCTATGGCCTGGCATCCTTGGAGGGCGTACCAGGTGTCAAAAATTACCTGGATGATGTTATCGTCTATGGAAAGACATCTGAGGAGCATGACTTGAACCTCAGTACTGTGTTGCAGAAATTGAAAGAGTCTGGGCTGGTGATAAATTATAAAAAATGCATTTTCAAACAGACTTCATTGTGGTTTCTGGGCCATATAATCAATGCTCATGGAATCCTACCTGATCAAGAGCACCTAGATGCTGTCAGTGAAGCTCCACCTCCATCTGATGCAGCATCTCTGCAATCCTTCCTAGGATCAGGCACGTGCACAGGTGGATGTATGATGTGTATGAGTGCAAGTGTTTAGTGTAACATAAGACATAAACTTAAACTCAAATGTGCATCGGTGAAGAATGCTGGCGTCCCGAGCGAGGCATGGACCTGAACAGGTCAAACGAGCAGCGTTCAAGCTTTTAGCCACCGAAACAGAGCAGGAAGAATGCGAGGAATCCAGCAGCGAACCTCCTATTTAAACAATTATTCTCAGGTGACAGCAATCAAGTCTGAAAAAGAGGAGGGGCATGAGAACAAGCAAAGACAGGACAAGGGCCGTAACAAGCCTATCTAAAATAATAATAATAATAATAATAATCTTGCCAGATGGCCAATCTACCCATGGTCCACATGCTTTCAATAAACTGAGAACCATACCTGCATCTTCTTCCGGATGTTTGTACAATGGAGCTAATTTCATGCCAAACGTTGCTGGAATGTTTTATCACGGATTTTAACTGCATGATAATTCACGTTGCGAGGGCGCCACCTGCTGGACAGAGAGCCACCAAACATGACCATATGATGATAATCAAATACATCAAATCTGGACAGTGATGTATGTGTTCATGTATAAAGAGATCAAATATGGCAAAGACGTTAGTGTACACTTATAGGAAAAGAACTAAAATGCAATGAGAGATTCAGCTGTTGTCATGCAGGCCAAGATTAGTCCATATACTCTTGTGAGAAGAGTAAAAAGAGACCCACACACATAGGAGATCTGACTGAGGAATATTTTATTATTATTGACAAAATATATATTATAATAAAACAATGGCTGTATGTTCATATAATGCAGAGAGAATAAAAAAAAAATCCTATGCATTAAAATATAGATCTTAGATTACTAAAATGGGTCTCCTACAGCTGTTCTCCTTTTAAGAATTTGGGTTAATATCTTTCAATGCATCTTGTAATTAATTAATAACAGTATTCCATATTATTTTTGCAACAAATTAAATCGCAACCAATAAAACCAACATGTTTAAAAAATAATATAGTCTGAGATTGATAGCAGTTACCTGAAATGATGTGAAAAACAGCACAAACAAAAATCTGACTCTTTATTGTACCAAAATTCTATTGATATGTGACTTGCATAATAATTTGGAACACAGTGTATAAGGAGAATAATCCTGGAGTGTTTTAATCAAAAACGTAAACTTCTTTTCGACCGAAGAAAGAACGACATAAACATCTTTGATTATATGGCGGGGGGTGGGGGGGGGGTATCAGGAAATGTTGATTTGAAAGTGAAACCTTTAAATTGTCAGTTGTTGAGTTAATTTAAGATAAACCCACATGCATAATTTAGACAACACTCATGTCATCTTTGCAATAAACAGACTAATCACACATATATTATAAAAAAAAAAAAAAAAAAAAAAAAAACACTAGTCTGTTCCCGCTTCAGTACATTCGTTTGTCTCTTTTTTTAAAAGTTTGTGTTGATGTTTCTTTGCCTTTTTCACCGCACCTTTGGCATTCTCATAGTTGAGTTTTGCGGTATTCTTTATAGCGTCAGACACCGAGTCCGTTTCTTCTGCGGCTTTGCATCCGGTGACTCCTCCCCCAATCGCTCCGGCGAGAGCGGCGACTCCGACAGCGACCCCCGCAGCTGCAGCGATACCAGAACCAGCCACTCCGACCCCAGCCCCGGCCCCCGCAGCGATGATCCCCGCCTTCACCGCCACTGCTCCCGCCACTATCCCCGTGACTCCCGCAGCCCCGGCTACGGTTCCGGCTTCTATTACTCCGGCAACATTGGGGGCTTTCAGTAAAGACACGACGGAGGCCACAGCGACCCCGATGCCCAGAAACGCACCGGTAAGTGTCCCTGTGGTCACTCCTGCCAGCTTAACCAGAAGCTTTTTGTGCACTATCTTTTTGGCCTCTTCGCGCCTCTCTTCTGGTGACATATTGACCTCTTTTATGTTCTTCATCTCATCTTGAATCTCCTCCTCCACTATCTGAAGCAGCTCGTTGGTGTAGCAGGTGTTCTTGTCCTTCAGCTTCTGCTCGATGGTCTCCAGCAGGTTCTTCACCTGGACTCTGTTGCTCCTGTATCCCATTTGACGGGTTCTCCAGTATTTGCTGTCGATGACGTGACAGCGGCCTCCACATTTATCAACCAGCTCCTGTAGCTTCGGACTTATCTTGACAAACTCCTCGATGGTTTGTCCTTCCAGCTGTTCTCCGTGAGTGAATAAAACCACTGAGTGATTGAAGGTGTCTTCTCCACAATACTCCATGATTTTATCCACGACCTCCATCTCTTGTCCCGTGTATCTCCCCACCTTCAGGACGATGGTGAACATGTCTGGACCCGGAGAGCTTTCGATCACAGAGCGAATGATCTCAGATATGATGGCCTCCTCATCCAGACCGGTGTCGAAGAGTCCAGGTGTGTCAATAACGGTGATCTTTTTGCCGTGGACCTTGCGGTCTCCACTGACACATTCAGTCGTCACTGATTCAGGAGAAGCTTTGCTCTTGAAGACTTGTTGTTTGAGAATCATATTCCCGGCGCTGCTCTTACCATCTCCGGTTTTCCCAAGAAGCACAATCCTTTTCTCAGGCAGAGAGTCAGAAGCTTTTGGAAAAAAAAAAGAAAGAAAAAAATAAGTTGTTAATAAAGGATCTTACCTATTTAATGAGGTCTACAGATCTATATTAATTCTTGAAAATATAGCCATAATATGGAAGTAAATATCTGTCATTTGAAAAAAAGCATGCTTTTTATTATGAGATAAAAATATTAACTTATGACATATGCCATAATGTTGACATAAAAGTCATGAATATGCCACTGACATACTAAGTCATGATTATTTAAATTATGAGATATCAAAATGATGAAAAAGTCTTACTTGGCATAGTAGGTCAAAGTTATAGATAAAAAGTTGAAATTGAAGTTGGATATTATAAAAAATAACTCGTACAATGTTAAAATTATGATACAATGAGTAATGATGACAATGATAAAAAGTAAACTTTGAGGTCTACAGACTGAACTCTTGTACATAACTGCACTCTTTGGGTGTAAGGCATCAGATTGAAGCTATTTAATTCTGAATAACAAATATTTCACAGATTTTCATTGTATTTAAAAACAATTTGAGACCTTGATGTTCCATAGCAAAAATTCAAGTCATGTATTTTTGAAACAATCACAATTCAGTCAAAACTGAGGTTTAATAAATGATAACCATTTTCATTTTGGTGTGAACTGCCCCTTTAAGACTATTATCCTCTGAACTTCTTAAGCTCAAAAACTCTAGTAGCTTTTCATCTTAAACATGGCAACACTTTGAATTGTTCAAAGACAAATATCATCTCATATACGAGAATCATAAGGAAAGGTACTTAATTAATGCTATCATCTCTTACCTCCCATGTTCCGTCTACTGAGGTGCAGTAATGAATCAAAATTACTTTATATTTATGGTGTTTTTATCTCAAATTGTCATGGTTCCTTGTTCTCTTTATGATCATTTAAAAAAAAGCCACTGTAATATAAAGTCCATTCGATGTGTATCAGTGAACAACTTAAAGAGTTTCACTGCTTGAAGCACCCTTAAGTAAGTCATATAGACACTACATGAATTACAGGAATTACCAGAACGACCAGTACGCTTTCACACACCTCCTACTTCACGTCACAATCTCTCTGAACAGCACATTACTTCAGAATCAGACACAAAAGTCTTCCTGAGAGCAGTGTTGGGCAAGTTACTTTTAAAAAGTAATTAGTTACAGTTACTAGTTACTTCTTCCAAAAAGTAACTAAATTAGTAACTCAGTTACTAATTTTAAAAGTAACTAGTTACTTAAGAAAGTAACTATTGCGTTACTTTCAGGTAAAATTAAATTTTAAATGCTCAAATGTGACCCCACCTCTACTCCACTTTAAAGGAACTTAAAATACATGTGCATGTTCAATTATTTATGATAAATCTGAATAGTATAATGAAATGGACACTTAATACAATACATTATTAACAGAAACATGAAACATTGTACACACATCTAAAAAAAAAAGTTGCTGTGGGACAAAGTGAGACTAGCCTCCAATCAAATGGCATGTATGTAGATATTATGTTTATATAGTGGATCAATGCAAATAACACAATATATTTTTGGGAACTTTTGATATTTACTTTTATTGTTTCTTTAATTTCTTGAAGGAAAAAGTAATGTATATACTTCCATTTAGAGAAGGCTACTTTTGGATTATTTGGGCTCGTCGCCATACCTGTCTCTGGTTGACTGACTGGCTTGTGTTGTTCGCTGTGTGTCCCGTCCTGTCCGACTATGCGTTATGATGGGTTGTTCGCAATTCATGAGCGTTAGTGATGATGGGTCGTTCGCGAATGAGCGTTAGTGATGATGGATCGACTCGTTCGCGAATGAGCTTTTGATGAGTCGTTCGCGAAGTTCATTTAGTTGAACTTCGGGAGCTGGCTCGCATATCTGAAGAGCCAACTCTATTTTTTCAAATTTAGCCTATAGAAATTAAATAATTATGTAATAAAAATTGAAATATTATAGTCAAAGTCATTTAAAGAGCCGTTTGTGAGCCAAAGAGCCGGCTCTTTTCAGTGAGCTGAGTCAAAAGAGCCGAATTCCCATCACTACTATGCGTGCTTTCGAAAACCCGCCCAACTCTACCTCTGATTGGCTTACAATGAAATTTTACTCTACCTCAGCCAATCGTCAGCATTTATGCGCTTGTCTCATGCTCTGCCCACTAACCAAGGAAGAACAGTAAAAAAAAGTATTTGCCTCTCGCTCAGAGACCTAGTTGGTCTGATAAAAAAAAAATAAAAAAAAAAAAAAGCTTCATCATCAGTTATAGTAACGCGCCGCATTTTTTGGCAGTAACGGTAATGGCGTTATTAAGATGAGAAGAGTAATCAATTAGATTACTCGTTACTGGAAAAAGTAATGCCGTTAGTAACGCCGTTATTCCCATCACTGCCTGAGAGATAAACAGATGGTAAACAAAGTAAAACACTATTATTAGCATAATAGAAAAGTCTGAAGTGTAAATAATCC